>NW_019745094.1:451157-478906 GCF_002891405.2 Cryptotermes secundus
TTTATCACACGAAGAAAAACTAATAAAGAGGTATGGAAAGGCATTTATTGCATAAAATATTGTATTTTAATTAGTTCCTGAAAATTTCGTTTTTAAAAACCAATTTGTGTTGAAGTTGTTTAGGAAAAAGTAACTACATGCATTTTAGTGACATAAGGTTTAAAGGGCCTGCCAGGACAGGGGTGGGATTTAAATACCCTTTGCGCCAGTCAAAGAGTTAAATAAATATTAAACATTTATCATAAGAAAACCTAAAGAAAATTCATTACCTAACTTCCTCACTATAATTTTAATTCTACAGTGAACTGATATAACTTCTCTAAAGTAGAATATCTTTGATTGTACATCATTATTATGCTCAACATGATTTAGAGACACAAATACATTTTTGCTTTTTTGAAATTTGGTACTAAATTGTGTAACCTATGTAGGATTATCAACAGGAACACTATACTGGAGACCTTACTGTTCACACAGGACATTTCTTTTGTAAGCTTATGTTTCCTGCACCCCAAAAAGATATTTTACAGAGAATCTTGTACTATACAGAGTGAAAATAAAGACTGGTACAAAGAATAACAAACAATGTTATAATGATATCATACCAATAATTTCAAACTTGAAGTCATATTCTCCTATGTGATAATTATAGTTAAAATATCCGTTACATTTATTTATGCAACTAGAGATATACATATATGTCCTGGCTGAGGAGGTAGTTTCAACTGCATTTCAAGGAATGCTTGAATTATGTGACTGTACCAAACTTGACAGAACATCATGGGTGTCGCACCACACAAGTGGAGAAAACGAACGATTACTCGCTGTTCTTGTAAAAAAAACGTCGCCATTTTAGGTATCAAAAAGGCTCCTCACTCTTCCCACCACTACTAGAGTTCTGTGTGCCATACAGTGCTGCCATCTCTGTCACGCATTCACAAAGAGTGCACATGTATTTTAAACTAAACCGCATATGTCTCTCTGCTCCCAGTCCTGAGAACAAAAAATCAGAGACCTTAGAACTTGAACGCCCCTTGTATTTGTAGTTATTGCTTTGCTGCTATTTACTAGGTTTTTATTACTAGTGTACTATTATGTTCCTACTACAGTAACTTAAGAATTGTTTTAGTTATATTAAATAATGTGCATGTTTATGCTTACTTTATTATGTACTTACTGATGTGTATGACTATATGTACGTTGCACTGCTTGATTTGTGACTGTTTCCACATCCTATGAAATTGTTTTCTGTATGTATTTACAGAAAATGAATAAATGAATGAATTACTGACAATAATGGAATTAAAATAAATGTTTCTCATTTCCCTTAACTGCATTATCATAGCTATCTACAGCTCTGGTACTTAAGAGCTGACAGTCCTCCAACAGGGAGTAGGAGAAGTATTGGTAGTTGCGGGGAGAGCTCCAGCATGCCGACAAGTGTGGCGGGGAATGCCGTACAGGTGTTCTCAAAAGGAAATAACTTCTTACCTCATTGTGTTGCATAGTGATGGTGGTTTATTCTCGTTGATGTTCACACATCCGACGTTAAGTTTTAAGTGCCGAGCGGCAGACTATTATGCACTATACACTATTATACACTTTTCACTGTTATATACATGAAGAGTTTATTTACATACTACACAGGTCTATTCTAAAGGGGCAACACCGGCAATGTCTGCATAGATATAATCTCCACATGCCTGTCCTACCTCGTCACCACCAGACGAATTGGAGCTATCATCAGAACTGTCATCACTATCATCACTATCACCACTAACATGGAAGACGAACTCCCGTCCTGCATCCAAAAGGCCTTCCCATGCCATTAATTGTTGCTCAATGTTCCTTACATGTTGGCACCTACGTTGCCATTCTTCTGCAGTTATGGAAGCCAATTTTTGGTCTGCCAGTTTAATGACATCATCCATCTTAAATGTGGTACTGTTTTGAGCAACCCAATTTTTTATGGTGGCCCATATTAACTCAATTGGGTTGAGTTCTGGGTGATACGGAGGGAGTCATTAATACCGTGATTGTGTTCTGCAAAGATTCCATCTATTTTATAGGAAAGGTATTTTGGTTTGAGTGGTAGGATCATATTATGAGATATGTCTGGATTCCGCAATGATGAAAAATCGGTGTTACTGAAGGTAATAGGTGGAAGGTGATATTTCAGCCAGGATATCATAAAATCTCATCTTGAATTTGAGTTAGGGGCTCTGTTTAGTTGTACATTATGGTAGGGAGCATTATCAATGACAAGGACAGAATTTGGGGGAAGGTTAGGAATAAGTCGCTCCTTTAACCATTTTTCATAAATGGTGTAGTTCGTGTCACTGTGGCAATTTTCTTTAATATGGAGATGCATCCCTGAAAATCTAACGTTTCTTTAACTTTTCGTGAACTTTTTTCAGGGTAGGTCTCTGTTTTTCGACTATGTAGAAGTCATTAATTGTTCTTCGCACCACAGACTCATTCGATATTTTTTGTTTCTCTTGTTATTCTTCTGACACTACTTTCCGATACACATGTTGCCTTTGCTACTTCCACTCCTATGCTCTTCACTGTAATTGTTGGCCCAGCCTCTTTCATATACTTACATACATTACTAACAATTTCTCTTGATTGTGAATGCAACACTTTTCCACTCAATTTACTTCATGTAGGTGGCATGTTAAAGGAGATAGAAAAAATGTACAAATATAAATAAACAAAAAAGAAAATCAACAAATAAAAATAAGCAATAAAATAAAATATTAATACAGTAATTAGAGAATAATACACTCAAATACGACTCCAAGAGTCAACACTTTTTAACTTGACTCTACAAGGAAGAATGTTCTTGAGACGATTACTCGCACTGAATGCAGATGAATGACTAATCAACACCCCTCAACTTTCACGAATGGACCTGCCCATCCAATGCGCAGCTTTTCCTGGACTGTCACCTCTAAATACTAGTACTCTAAATTATTTTTTGGTTTGTAAGGAATTCTTAGTATTAATAAATTTCAAGTAATGAAGTGTCACAATGGAATTAATCATATTCCTAGACATCTTGAAATACTTAAAAATAAAAATTTGCAATATAAAATAATTCTGATTCAACACATAAACTGAGTGCAAATATTGAGACTTCCAAAACTATAAAAAAATTACAAATCACACAAGTCAAGATAGAGGGAAGGATCACTGAAGAAACAACTGGATGAAGGAAACCAGAACCATGATTTGGTGGTGGTGGTGGTGGTGGTGGTGGGAGATATCTATAAAGTGAAGTATACTGAACTCTTTTGATGGAAATTGTAGGCATGGTCTGAGACAATAATTATTAATCTAAAAAACAACATACAGGATGTCCCAGGAGGAATGTGCTAGATTTCAGGAGGGTGTTCTTTATGTTAAAGTATGCCGATATAACCCAGAACACTTATGTCCAAAGTTGAACGGTTACAGAGATAATGGCCCAAGAAAACTGTGGTCTTCTAGCGGGTCCACGCACTGTACCTGTCAGCTGAGCAGTCTTATCTATGTTTGTCCTTGAGTGTGGTGATGACGAGTCACACTAGCTGCATACACTTGCATACCAGAATGCGCAGTCAGCCATGTTACGCCAGTGCTTGCAATTCATGTGTCATGTATAGTGGTTGGAATCCTAACGACAACTATGACAAGGCGTGCGAGTTTTTTGTAGTTCAATTTTATGGCTTCATGTCACTCACAAGTTAGTTTGATGTTACGTACATTATTAACATTGCAGAAACCACACATTCCTGCCAGTTTTAATATGTATTTGGTAATCAACAAGTGTGTAACACCTATCAAAGTTTCACACTTCTCTGGCCATTATCTCCGTAACAGTTCAACTTTGGACATAGGTGTTTTGTTTATATCGGCATACTTTAACATAAGGAACAGCCTCCCGAAGTCTGGCACATTCCTCCTGGGACACCCTGTATATTTTGTTGCTACTCACTGGTTCAGGGTTAAACAACAATGGCGCAGGATCCATGGAGCTGCAGACACTGCCATAACCCTCAATATGATTAAAAAATTCTCTTCTGTCTGCCCAATCACACCCACTTTCTGTAATGAAATATGTTTACATTTGCATGTCTTATCAACTATCCATACAGATCACAAAAAATTAACCAATAATATGGGTCTTCATAGTAACAGCATACAATAGTACCAAGTAGTAAGTAGTAGAACTTAAGGAGCAGTGATAGGTAACAGTACATACTAGTGGTAATTAGTTTTAAGCACAGATAGGCAGGCCTGACCTCCAGGTAAACCTATCTTTCTTACTTTTTGCTGAACACCTGAACATGGTTCTACCTTCAATGGGCATGAGCGGTATTTCTGTACGAAGCACTACAGGAGCTCCCCAGGTGTTGAACTCAGTACTCTTGCTGTAGGACTCTCCAAACATCTTGGCACCTTTCTGTGTTAACATGGCCCACATGTATCTCCATCCAATTATCTGGGCTCGCTTTGAACCCAGTCTCTTCAGGAGGTCTCTAATTGGCTGCTTCATCTGGAATGTTCCTATATTCTGTAAGTCAGCCATAGTTACTGCCACAGAAATCCAGAAGAAACGACACTGAGACAGCTTACATTCAGAGGACTATATTTCTGAACCTCTTAATATGAATTTAGGGATTTAAAATTGTTTGAGCATGTCATATCTGTCAAGCTCCAGAAATTTCAGATGTCAGAAATATTAATGTTACAGTAATAACTGTACAATACAGTACAACATACGTGCTGTCTAATATGTTCTTAAGTTATGTAATTTAGAAATATGTTATCTCTTAGCATAACACAACATACGCAGGTCTATGAGGGACCAACTGAGGTGAAAATGGTCTGATTAACTGTAGACATGATGGGATGAATTAAATAAGCTAATATCTTAATCAAGAATGACAAGATTGGTACACAGGTAATAATTTTGATGCATTTGTATTCTTTAATTTAAATATTTCCAAAACAATAAGACTTAGTGAAAATGTAGGCCTGTTTAGCACAAATTATAAATTCAAACTAAATTTATATGAGGAACACTGCATAATGAGCTTCATAACTTGTACTCTTCACCAAGTATCATTAGAACGATCAAGTCAAGGAGAATGTGGTGAGTAGGGCATGTAGCACGAATGGGGGAAACAAGGAATGTATATAGGATATTGGTGGAAAAGCCGGAAGGAGAGAGACCACTTGGAAGACCAAGGCGTAGGTAGGTGGGCAATATTAAAAGGGATATTAGAGAGATAGAATGGGATTGTATGGATTGGATGGGTCTGGCTCAGGATAGAGACCAGTGGAGGGCTCTTGTGAACATGGTAATGAACCTTAGCGTGGCATAAAATATAGGGAAATTCTTGAGTAGCTGCAGAATTGGCGGCTCATCAAGAAGGGCTCAGCTTCATGGAGTTAGTTTAATGAAGCAATACTGGAGATCCTCAGAAGTTGACCTTCATTTGTCTCAGAACTGTTACAGCATAACTTTATGGCGAATATGACAACTCTGCCATCAGAAACCATGTTCAGAAAGAGTGCCATGGCTTCGTCTTCGTGTGGTGAGTACGTATCGAACTTACGCTGGGCCATCACACTCCCACTCGCCTAGTTCAGTACAATCACATGGATCCCTCGCCCCTTGTGGTCTTCTCCAGCCTCCAGGATCTAGCAAGCTATACTAATATTAAATTTCTCTCACTTCACCTCTCTAGTCTAATTGAAATAATTTCATTACAAGAAAATTACTAACATGGATGAATTATTAAAAAAAGATAAACTTGTTCATGTGCTCTACTAAATACGTACTATGCATTTGTGGGGGAATGGATGTAGAGACCCACATTTTCTTGACCTCTGCAGCAGTTGTAAGTGAGTGGTCAGCTTCACGCTTCAGTCGCTTTACCCCTGGAAAAAGAATCCTCGGTACCCATTCGATAGGAGGCTGGGTAGGCCCAAAAGTCATTCTGGACGACATGGAGAAATGAAAATACTTGCCCCCACAGAAACTTGAACTCCAACTCCTCGATGTCCAGCCTGTAGCCAGTCGCTATACTGACTGCACTATTCATATCTAAAGAAATGTAAAAGGGATATCTAAAAACCTATTTATAGGGAATGGTATTTCCCTCCATTCTCCTTTTCTTATATATCATATTTATCACAATTAGCTTATACGGTTACACAAAACACATACGAAGTGAATTCGGTATACATTAGCTGCAGAGTTAAATATGAGCATCATTTCACTGATTCCAGTATACTTGGCAAAAAGGCAATGTTATCCCTGTAACAGGCTGTGGAGGCCTATAGTGTTGTGAGACATTGAGGCTCACACAGTTTCTAGTAGTAGTAATAGTAGTAGTAGTAGCAGTAATATGTGTATGTGTAAGGGGTGGTCCATAAAATCCGACCCTTGCATTGGGACCTTCAGTGATCTGGCCCATATATTTTAGACAACTGGCTCACAGATGGCAATGAGGTTGTCAATTTTATGCTCCGGCTGCCCTTTACCCCCAGGAAGATGGGTGGTACTCATTTCTGTTAGAGGCTGAGTCAACTCCAGGGTCATACTGTGGCTTGCAGGATTAGATCAATTGAAAAATCTCAGGACCCGCGACCTTCTGGCTTGTAGCATAGCCCCTCAACCAACTACGCTACCGCGTGCCCCAAGTTAGAAATATATATGAAGTGAAAAATTCCTGTTAAGATATTTCTGTAAGTTATGCATCTTTCGATGTAGCTTAAAGAATGTTTGTAGAATCTCAAAACTCACCGTGTACTGTGATTGTGTTATAATATCTGTATTGTTTGTTGCAGGATAAATGGGAAGAAAGAAATGTGCTGCCCCAGGGTGCTCGTTATCCAGTAGGCAGACAGGTTTGAAACTCTTCAACTTTCCCAACGATTCAGCATGTTAAGTCTGTTTTAATGCATGATGTAATGGCTTTATTATTGTTGCATAATCCAACGAAGAAATTAAGTTCAGCTAGTGTCTGTACTAAATGTACTAAACGTTAACCCTCAACGTAGCACCAGCACCATGTGTGTAATACTTATAGATGAATTATTTCAAGGTTTTGGAACAATATGTAATACTTTTACAGGGCTATGGTATGGGCAGGAAGAGTTGGGATATCCTGCACTATACATTTTTGTGCAGTAGAAAGTGATTTCACTACAGCTGAACAGATTTGCAGTTCCATGTAGCTCAGATTCTGCAGCACAATCACTCCCACAACCTCTTGATCCTTCATTACACACCATTTCAGGTAAGCACTATATGCTTCTTTTATGTATGCAATTGTTAATAATGAGGGCTAGCTTTCAAAGTTGTCCCCAGAACCCAGTTGTAATCAAACAAATGTCATTGTCATCATTTATTACTACTGAAACTGTATATCAATATACAGGTCATGGATTATTAAAAAATGTTTGAAAAGCAGAACATGCATTCAATAACACATAGGTCAGACAAAAAGTAGTGGCAACACCTCCATAGTTCTGAAATGACTATATTACCTGAGGTAAACACACTTACATTCCTTCAATATAATCGCTCCCCATGTGTACCACCTTCCGAAAACATTTTTGGAAGGCGTCGTACACCATCAGCATGTCCGATCTGTTGCTGTCCAGCAGTGACTGCCCTACAGCAAGAATAATCTCCTCTCATGTTGTAATGTGTCCCTCGCAGTGGTTCTTTCTTTCTGGCAAAGAGATCATAGTTGCACAGACTCATATCGGGTGAGTATGGCAGATGTTGCGGTATCTCCCATCGCCAGCGGCAAAGGAGATCCTTGACAGTGTCAGCAGTATGAGCCCTTGCATTGTCATTAAGGATGATGGGGTTTGTTGCCAACAAGTGTCCTCGCTTTCTCCTGAGTGCTGGATGAAGATGATTACGCTGGAAATTGCAGTATTAGGAAGCGTTTACTGTCTGTCATTGTGGCAAAGTGTGGTGCAGTATCACTCCATCACTGTTAAATGCCACAATGAACATCGCATTCACATTACCCTGTGCAGGGTGCACTTTCTTTAGACTAGGAGAGACAGGATGTTTCCAGTCATTTGAGTGTTGCTTCAAGTGTGGTTCATATGAGTGAGCCCAAGTTTCGTCCAGAGTGATGATCCTTCCAAGGGAGTCACCACCTTCCCTCTGGTACCGGTCCAACAAGTCCTGTGCAATTGCATAACGTTGGCATTGTTGAACCTTGGACATTGTATGGGGTACCCAACGTGCTGCAATTTTGCAGTATCCAAGAATATCATGCAGAATGTGGAGCATGGTTTTGTGACATACACCTACCTTAGCAGCTAACTCCCGCGCAGCCCATCAATGATCGACATCCGGCAAAGAAGCAAGAAGCTGAATTGGGTGTTTATCAACACGGGGTCGTCCTGAACAACGGCTGTCCTCAATGGCAAAGCAGCATCACCACATGCTTCTCACTGTTCTTGATAACAGTTTTGTGCACTACGACCTCGTGCAACTTCAATTTTTATCCAGGAGCATTGTTCTTGTTTTGTAAACATATTGTTAGGGTGTCTGAACTGGGCTCCTGCAGGTCAAGACGATGCACAACGCAACTCAATGAAACACAACCAGAGCCACTCACTACACTACTTCAACTGAACCTCTGCTATCAGCTACAGACGGCACTAGTGCCACCTGACGCACATCTTTCATGTTACATGCCACTACTTTTTATCCAACCCTTGTATGACTTGAGAGAATGAGGTGGTAAAGACTTTACTATGAGGAATAAAGTAACTAGCGTACAAATTTTTACAGAGGCATTGTGTTGTCATGTAATATGTGTTATTTCCCAATGTGAAGAATTATGGTAATCCACCATGTAAGGAAGCACACTAATTTCACATTTTTCTTTTGTTCATTCTGGAGGGTGCTGCAGTGAATACCTGACAACAGCTGTGTTTATTGGGGAGGTTGACAAACTCTTTGAGAGTTTAAATGGTGGAATGCCTGTTGACCCTGGAAAGCACTGTGTTGCCCACTAAGCGATAACAGTCCCCAGTATAGAGCACTGGTTATCCGCTTCAGCAGGATCAATATCAGGATTCAGTGTGGGTAGGACTTTTTGTGTAATTTATTTCCCTATTTTGTTTTTGGTATATTCTGCTTTATTATTATGGGTGCATTCCTTCTAATAATTTATTTAACTATTTTAATATTTTTGTTATTATTCTGTTTTATTATTATTGTGGGTGTATTCCTCATCATAATTTACTTGTTTTATTATTTTTGTTATATTATAATGGGTGTATTCCTTCTTATTTTTCTCCGTATTACTCTGTCCAGTACTGAACTGGTGAACATGAATATAAGATTTCCAATAATCACTGCATTTCCTTAAGATATGTTATTAATTTTGCCAAATAATCCTGTCCAGTGCTGCAATGGAAGATGAATATCGAATTTCCAATATTCTGTAAGATATTATAAAAGGTTAATGAATTCCATCCAGTGTGACTGATGTCCAGTCACACTGGACAGAAATAATTAACCTTTTATAATACTGTTAGTGTGACGGACCAGGATGAAACAAATCAAATTCTGTAAGATGTTATATTTGTAATCTATTCTTGTCCAGTACTGAAGTGGAAGATGAATATCAGATTTCCAGTATTCTGTAAGATATGTTATTAATTTTGCCATATAATCCTCTGCATTACTGAAATGAAAGAATATCAGATTTCCAGTATTCTGTAAGGTATGTTACTCTTTCCCACACAGATTTCGGTATTCATTGTAATTCTGTAAGATATGTTGTAATTTTGCCATATAATCCTACCCAGTACTGAACGTCATTCTAATGAAATTAATAATAAATGGAAAAGTCAGTATTACTGCTTGCTATATATGATTTATAATGCTTTAATGTAACCAAAAAATTATGTTTTGTGTGGCTTTCAAGTGTGAGTAGTTACCAAAGGTGTGAGGTTAAATAGAAGTATGTCTGAAGGAAACAGAATTTTCTTTCAAGTACCCCACCTTCAGGTATCCTAAACACAAGTATTCTATGTATGTTATAGTTCACAATGTCCAATGCATTTGGTTAAGGAGATGTTGGATTGATATGAATGAAATGTTATGACTTTACAGGCACTGGTGAGAAACTTTCTGATTTTGCAACCCTGACCCCCTGTGCTGCAGAGGTTCTTTCTCCGTTTTTTTTTTTTTCTTATTTTGGAACTGGGTTCAATATCATGTCACTCATATCCTTTAAAGAATATGAGGGAAGTGATATTGAAACCAGTTCAGAAAAAGAAAAAAAAAAAAGAACAGAGTAAGAACCTCAGCAGCACACGAGATGTGGTTGCAAAATTATTTATTTCTATTCATGTGCACTAGTGGTTCCGAAGGGGTGGACGCATACGATGGTACGGTAGCATTCTATTTTATTGATCATGCTGCCGGTGCTGGTGACCATTTCTCATTTAGTTATGGTATGTCTACGTAGAGATGGCAGGAGTAATGCCACATGACTTCACCACGACCATGTTGCCCACCATTAACGATGAGTTTTCGGGGGGGGGGGGATAGAAATAACCGTGGTTTACATGGTTGATAGCAGACCCCAGAAGCTCTTCCTTCAGCTGTAGTGAAATCACTTTCTACCGCACAAAAATGTATAGTGCAGGATATCCCAACTCTTCCTGCCCATACCATAGCCCTGTAAGACTATTACATACTGTCTCAAAGCCTTGAAATAATTCATCTATAAGTATTACACACATGGTGCTGGTGCTACGTTGAGGAGTAATGTTTAATACATTTAATACAGACACTAGCTAAACTTAATTTCTTCGTTAGATTAAGCAACACATAATAAAGCCATTACTTCATGCATTAAAACAAGACTTACCGCGCTGAATCCCTGGGAAAGTTGAAAACTTTCAAACCTGTCTGCCTACTGGATGACGAGCATTCTAGGGCAGGGCAAAATGTATTATTTTCCACTTATCCTGCAAGAAACAATACAAATATTATAACACAATCACAGTACACGGTGAGTTTAGAGATTCTACAGACCTTCTTTATTCTACATCGAAACATAACATCTGCATAACCTACAGAAATATCTTAACAAGAACTTTTCACTTCATATACGTACATTTCTAACTTAATTCATAAACAGAAATAACATGACGATGTAACTTAAAGAGTAAATGTCAGCTCTTGATTCACTACATCAAATCAAATTCCATACTTACTAATCAACCGCAAACTGATAAACTTAACTTTTCGACGAATAAGTACAAGAACCAACGGCCCAACGCCACTAACCGCCATCTATTCCAAAGGTGTACTGGGATCTGACTGGGATTGGGTCACAGAAATGCAATTCGATATATTGTAATAGTTGAATTGTGATTGGTTCTGACTGACTATCTAGTTTGGTCCGTCTACGTAGAGATGGCAGGAGAGCCTTTGTTCCCCCTTCCCCTTTGACAGTAATCCCCCCGATTTTTTTTATGGAGAAAGAACAGAACGAACAGAAGGCACAGGATAATAGAAAGCGTAATCTGTAATTTGGGGTTAGATCCTGGAACCATCATGGTTTGTAATTTATATGAAACTATTTAACGAACATCCAGCAAAGTCAGTGAATTTATATTGGCTTACGGTTACCAGTATTTTATCATTATTAGGCTCAGAACATTCATTCAAACCATAATATAAAAGATGGGTGCTACAGGATAAATTGTCAAGGCAACGTTGTATGAATAAACCAGTATTATCAAATAATTTATAAATGATAACAGATTTACGCCCTGATGTAACAGAATTCCGAACAAATATATACTGTATGATAAATCTGGCAGTACAACTGTAACGAGTACTTTGAATCAGTGTTTGTTATTCAGTTCAAAATGTTGGGTTATGTTGTAATTAGTTGCTAGGTATAGTTCTACCATTAATTGAAGTTATATGCGGAATGTTTTGTAAATGAAGATACAATTTTTGTAGCAACCACAGATCATCCTGTTGAAAGAAGGTACGGAGAATTCTCAGGGTAAACCTCAGTTGATATCAAACATCAATGCCTGCCAAGCAGTTGTGGATGCTGTTCGAACCACCCTGGGACCTCGGGGTATGGATAAACTTATTGTGGATAACCATGGGAAGTCCACTATTTCTAATGATGGGGCAACCATTATGAAGCTCTTGGACGTTGTTCATCCAGCAGCAAAGACACTGGTTGATATTGCCAAATCTCAAGATGCTGAGGTTAGTTTAATTGAGTGTAGTAAATTAAATGGCAACTAACTCGGTATAAATGGATTCTTAGCAGCTGATTCTTGTACTGTAATTTTATTTTCATCAGTAGTGACTTATTAGTGAGTGGGCTGAAGATGCTATGTTTAAGTACTGAATATTTGGTATGTGTGACATTAATTCTGGTATATTTCCATAAATTGTTCCATAAATTGAGGTTAGTTTAATTGAGTGTAGTAAATTAAATGGCAACTAACTCGGTATAAATGGATTCTTAGCAGCTGATTCTTGTACTGTAATTTTATTTTCATCAGTAGTGACTTATTAGTGAGTGGGCTGAAGATGCTATGTTTAAGTACTGAATATTTGGTATGTGTGACATTAATTCTGGTATATTTCCATAAATTGTTCATCCTTTGAATAGCAGGCCCTTAGAGGAAATGATTATGGACACATATCTTATTATGGTTGTCAGTTGAGATATTTTGTAGCGCTGTACACATCACACTTGTGCCATTTTTTAAATAAAATATGGGAAATAAATATGTTAAGTTTTTACTGTAATTTCTGTTAATATGTTGTGGGGTCGTACTTTAGTTTTATCAACATATTTGAAGAGTACCAAATGTGTGTGCCTGCAGTCTTTGTTACATTTGAGGACAAGCATGTGTTTTTCTTTAAAAGAGCATTCTACTTTAATTGTATTCACAGGCTGATCACACTTTTTTATCCATACGTGTGACTGGCAGATGAGAGTATGCATGCTCATAATATCTTGAAGGGATATTACAGATTTTATTTTTTCTTGTATTAAGAGCTTCTTCAACTTTCTCCATACTTGAATACTTCAGGATAGAGTGAACTATGATGAGCCAAATTTGGGTGTGTGTCATTGTTTTGTAAACTTATTATTGTCCATATTTATTAGTTCTGAGAGAAGCTTGGAAACAGTCACCTTCCTCCTGCCATTGTGCTTGTCTAGGCAAAAGTGTAGCTTAGATGAGCACATGATTGGGAACAAAAAGTTGGATTATAGACTGATGGCTTGCTGGTGAGAGAAATGAGTCATTTCAACTTATCCACACATTTTGTAATTTAAAGTGTTCAGCTTCTGATAGATTGACAATGATTTTATGGCATAATTGCTTTTCTAGGTGGGTGATGGTACAACTAGTGTGGTACTCTTAGCTGGTGAATTCTTGAAGCAGATAAAATCTTTTGTTGAAGAGGGTGTTCATCCGCGCATTATCATTAGAGCTTTTCGCAAAGCAATGCAGCTCACAACTGAGAAGATCAACAGCTTAGCAGTAAAGGTTTGTGCTGCTCTTGCCTGGTTTTGTTCCTAGTTTTCCACATTTTTATGAATTAGTCCTTGTAGGCTTAGGAGATATTTTTGCCCATTACTGTTTTATGATTAAGTAAAGCTATCCCTGTAACTGACCGTGAAGGCCCATAGGGTTGTGAGATGTTGAGGGTCCCACATTATCTAGACCGTCGGCTCAAAATGGCGGTAAGGTTGTCAGCCTTACGCACTGGCCATGCTTTACTCCCCAGAAAAATTATTTAATTAATTCCTGGTACTCATTTCTGTTAGAGGCTGTTTCAGTTTCTTTTGAAAGTAAAAATAAGCAGATTCCTTGTGTGAAGCATTTTGGTTTTTATTCTGGCTCCTAGTTTTATAAGAAATTTCTGATGTCAGGGATATTAGCCAAGTCTAGTTGTCTGAGCAGAGCAGGTGTCATAGTCTTACCTGATGATGGAAGCAAAATCAGGTCCCAGACTGTGTTTATTTAGCCAGAATGAGACAGTGGAAAATGTCCATTACATGTGTCATGTTAAGATATTTACTTTTTATTAATCTTCTAGCAACATGTGAATTTTTATTATTTGCACTACTTCTGCCTTCCATTACCATGTATGATTGAGAGAGTTCATGGCACACTTTGACCTTTTGTGTTAACCATCAAGGAAGTGGCCCCATAAAGTATATTTTTTATTTTATATAACTTCAAAAACCATTGAAAGAACTCTTGAAAATTGCTGACCAGTTGCTTGATGTTCTGTGGCTCTGTGTTGGACAGATTGAAAAAAAAAATGCTGAAGAACATCGACAGCTGCTTGAGAAATGTGCTGCTACAGCTCTAAGTTCAAAACTTATTAGTCAGCAGAAGGGATTCTTCTCAAAGATGGTTGTGGATGCAGTGTTGTTGTTGGATGACCTCCTTCCCCTCAGTATGATCGGTGTGAAGAAGGTTCCTGGTGGAGCATTAGAGGTCAGTCCATTGATATATTACCAAGTTGTGTTGCTTTACTGTCTTTCCTTTTTCTTTCTTTTTTTCTCACTCCTGCATTCATCACTGTTGAAAATGACTGGTGAGATTGTCCAGAGCTTAGTTTGCAAGAAAACATACTTGTTAACAGTGTTGTTAAAGAATTGCTGAATGCATGAAATATACAAAAACATAATTTTTTTTTCAGAAACATTTCTTTGTCATATTTAATGTCAGTTCTGTTCTTGGGTGGTTAGATTATGTGGATTTGGGTGATGCTGCGAAAATTTCATATGTACATGCTGTTGCTATCTTCCAGTCAGAGTATACAGGATAGGTGAGTTTCTGTGTCTATACACATTTATGTTTTGTGGGAAACAGGAACTTGTGCACGTTACCATCGCCATTCACCTTACACACTTCCCCTCCATGACATATTTAGTACAGGATTGATGATTTGTATGAAGTTGAAAATTTGCATTGTTGCGGAAATGGTGTGCTAACGCCCTGTTGGTGGAATTTGAATTATGGGCCTCACCATGAACCTTGTATTATGGTTCTATTCTATTGGTATTATGGTTTTGCTGTTTTAACAGTTTACATGACATTTAGCCCTGTGGATAATGTTCCTTCCCTGCTCCAAGCCAAAATTAACTTCCTGTTTAAAGCACCAAAAATCTAATTAAATCACCATCAATAAATTTAAAATTAGTTTCTGTTAAAACTCTGTATTACCGTTATGAAATAAAGTGATATGACATTTGATTGTCACATAATTGTCTTAAATGATTCCAGATGTAACCACATTTTGAATAAACAAGTAAACAGATATAAATATTGATTACTTAATCATATCAAATTATAAATTAGGCCTTGGAGAGATCAGTGCTACTACACACTTTGGCTCTGAAGTGTTGGCAACACTTCCCACACCCATATGTTTAATCACCCAGAAACAGAACTAACATCTCCAATTAATCGGTGTGAAAGCCTTAATTATGTAGTCACTGTATTTCGTCATACTAAGAGCTTTGGTGTGTTAACTTCATTTTGTCAGTATTTTTTGTTTTGTTTTGTAATTCTGTTTGCTTTGTTCATACTTTGTTTTAAATCTGATACTAATGTTAGGGTGATTATATAAAGGAGGATGAAATGGAAATGATTTGTATTTTGCATGATAAACATGAAAAATACAGAAATCAGGCACAAAACTTAAAGGGGAAGAGTAGGTTTAGGAGATGTAGACAAAAACAGGATTGTATGAAAACTGAATGTAGAGAAATAATAGGATGTGAGGATGTGGCAGGAATCGATGGGTAAGAAAGCATATTGTAACTGCTCTGCATGCATTGTCAAAGTCAGAGTTATGTGAGCAATGTCATGATGTAGTTATGCCAAAAAAGAAACTCATGTTTTTATATGTTTGATTTAATGCATATCTCTTCTGGTCCCAGCCAGAGGCCAATGAACAGTGTACCACATATAGTGAACTCAGTTTAGTGAATAACTTGAATTTAGTGAAGAAATATTTTACATTCCAAAACTTGTACCGGAGTGTATTATGACTGTTGAAACAATCAATATTCATGTTTCCTTTCTGCTGGAAATTGTTACTATACAACCATAATCTTTTGCGAATTATATCATGCATTGAATGTGCACTGAAGCCCTGCTGCTTGTGTCATCATGGCTGCCTTAATTCTCAGCTGAAGGTTCTTCCAGTGTTTATTTCATTTAATTATTTTACAGATATATCTGAGTAGAAACATTTTCTTGAACTATGTAAGATTTGCACTCCATCCCGATAATATGAACAGAGAGGTGGGGTTTTGTCTCAGCAAGTCATGGAAGCTTCTCATCTGTTCCCTCAAGAAGCCCCCGGGACATGACACCAGATCCACAAGGCCACGCAAGTCCATGCCTGACTTGCATAGCAACCCCAAAGCTTAAGGGTTAATGCCCTCCCATCAACCTTGCCTTTCTCTCCTCCACCACAATATTCTATACCTGCTGGCCCACCTCCCCAGACCCTTCCCCTCTCCTCTACTGATTTCCCATATAGCCCTCCTCCCTTCTCTTCCTGCTCTTATACAGCTGGGTTTATTCCTGACATTAGTCTATTTGTACCTGCTCACGCTGGTTCTTCGCATGCTGATTTTCTTCTTTTTTTCTTCTACCCTGAAGATGGACGTGATACGTTCCTCCGAAACGGTTAACACAATATCTACACGGTGCCACATCCCAGAAGACTGCTTTCTTCATTTTCTTGAACTACTTATAAAAATATATTGTTAAGTAGTAATATGTAATAATTGTAATAAATATGTGAAGAGTTTCTTGATGTAATTTGTTATAACTCCCATATAGTGAAAATGTAGATTTATTGTCAGAAAAGTCATTCCTTCAGAAATTTAATAGATGGGTTTAACTACACTTGTGTGTGTTCTTACTTTTGTAGGACTCGTTACTAGTAGCAGGTGTGGCTTTTAAAAAAACCTTTTCATATGCCGGATTTGAGATGCAACCCAAGAAATACAACCATCCCAAAATTGCTCTTTTAAACATTGAGCTGGAACTGAAAGCTGAAAGGGAAAATGCTGAAATACGAGTTGAGAATGTGAAAGAATATCAGAAGATTGTGGATGCAGAATGGAAGATCTTGTATGAAAAACTTGATATGATCCACAAGAGTGGGGTACAGGTAGTTCTTTCCAAGCTCCCTATTGGCGATGTTGCAACTCAGTACTTTGCTGACAGGTATGTGGATATAAAGATTTACTTTGTGTGACTGCTTCCTGTTGTGCGTTTAGGGTACTCATGCTCTAAGGTCGAAATTATTTATAGAATTGCATTTGAAATTTCCATTTGCAAAAATGTATGTCTTGTCACTGACAAACCTGATGTTGTATAGAATTGATATTGAAAATATATTATGTACATGTGTACCAGAGAAGTTTAAAATAATTACTGCAGAGCAATCATGTACTGCTGGTTATAATAAGCTTTTGTACTGTAAGAGCAAACAAAAAATGATGTTATGGAAGGAGATAAAACAGGAGCCAAAAACATAGGTTTTGATTTCAGGAAAATGTGTTGTGTCAACATGAAGGGGATTGAACTGACTCAAGATTTTGTGCAGTGGAGGCTTTATCTGGTATTGGTGGTGTGTGTGTTGATTCCTGTGTTGGTTATAAGTCTCCATTGCACTTACTTAATACATAGTAACTTATTCAGCAGGTTTTGATGTATGAGATTGATCAACTCTGAATTGGTATGTGGTACCAAAATTTGCTTCTTTTTTATAGGGACATGTTCTGTGCTGGCCGCGTGCCAGATGAAGATTTGAAGCGCACCATGAAAGCCTGTGGTGGTTCTGTCATGTCTACTGCCCATGATATCAATGATTCTGTTATTGGCTGCTGTGATTATTTTGAAGAGAGACAGATTGGAGGTGAAAGGTATTTATTATTAGTCATATTAACATTCTACAAGTGTGATAAGAGAACTGATTCTGTAAATGAATGATATTGGATTAGTGAACTCAGTTATTAATGTAACTTTTATAGGACAAAGCATGAATACTGTTTTAACTGGGAGAATTATCAAAATATACATGGCATTGGCATCACAGGTACAGTATGCGCCAAAATAAGCAGTACTGAAACTTACACAGCGCATGTGTGTTTGTCGACGGGACATAGCTCTCGCTGCACGTGTTCCCAGTAGTGAAAAGGAAGTTGTGTTGTGCAGTTGTTGGAAATGGGTCTCTCAACGGAAAAAAAAAGTATTCATAGTTGAGTATTATTTCTGCTCATATGGAAGTGGTCACCAGACAACTTGCTTCCTTGGTTTTGAGCAGCCAGATGTTATTGTCCAGAAACTGCTACATAGTACACATGTGATGATGTGTGCCGTCTCAACACACAATATATTAGGCCCCTATTTCATTAAGGATGAGGAAGGCAATGCTCTTACCGTCGCCCAAGAACGCTACAGAGACATGGTGATTGGACCATTTCTTCAGGATTTGAGAAGGTTCTGTTGTGCAAGGGGCCTTCACATGAATAGACAGTGGTATCAGCAGGACATCTTTTCATTTCAGTACTGTATATTTTGGCGCACACTGTATTATGTGAGAACATCTTAATTGATAATAGGGTTACAGAGAGTTACTCTTAATCCTTTCACAGCTGAGTAAATAAAGCCTGGTATAACCCCATGAATTGAATTGATTTTGTAATGCTCATAAGAAAATAAAGGGAAATCAAGTAGAAATCTGAATAGTACATGCATACTAAATGTTACATTACATGAAGAAGAGGGTATTGGTTACTAATCCCACAGATGACCAAGGTCAGGTGATAGGGAGTAGGGTATTCCTGCTGCTAAATGCAGTAGTTTCTGAATTCTTTTATAGGTGGTATATAGACACAGCAAGAGGTTTGCCTTGTAGTTCATTATGTTTATGATAGATGGAAGTGTGTGCCTGGCAAATTTGAATGCATTTAGAAAGTTAATTTGGATGATGTGTGTTTATAAAAATTGCACCCCTAAGAATATGGGAGCAGCAAGGATGCTGTGCAGAGCCATTTGCATAGTAATACAGGCTCAGCAGTGTAAAGGTTAAAGCCTGTTTAATACTGAACATGAATCTTAATTACTGTAAAGACTTGTCAGTTACATGGTAAGAATCTACGAAGTGTATGTATTCAGCTCGAATCCAGTCAAAAGACAGGTTGTCGTAACTCATGTTTTTCTGCATGCCAGGTGAATTCTAGGATGGTTTGTGAGATAGGTTATGACCACTTCTTTCCATATCCCTTCCAGTTCATAACCCTACCATATATTTTATTTAATACTACCAAACAAATATCAAAATTAACTTATGCAGTTTATGACAGTGTAGGGGGTGGTGGAAGTCTGTAAGAGACAAATCATTTACAGGTACAACATTTTCACTGGCTGTCCAAATGCCAAGACATGCACCATAGTTCTCCGAGGTGGGGCGGAACAGTTCATGGAAGAGACTGAACGTTCATTGCATGATGCTATAATGATTGTACGGCGGACCATAAAGAATGATGCTGTTGTAGCAGGTATATTTATGCTTTTGTGAAAGCTTTATATGTATGTTTTTGGTGTACAAAAACGCTTATCCAGGAAGCAAGACACATGAACTGAACCAGATTTTTGATTCCAGGCCATATATGGTAAATATACCTACACCAAATTCAGCACTTAATCATCTTATGCAAGCACCTTTCTTTGGTTTCAGAAGTAAACTTGTCTTCTTTTTTATGCTCAGTACAAAATGCTTTATCCTAGAGGAAACCCCCATTGAGGTAGGTTGTCCTTGTCCTGACTGGGTGATGCAAGGGGGTGTCAAATGTTCCTTTCTCTCATCTTTGCCTTCTGTCATTCTTTCATGACATCTACCATTCTGTATTCATATCTTTCTTCCTCACTGGCCCCCTCTTTGCATGTTAAATGCCTACCATAGCCTTCTCAATTTCGTTGTTTCATCTTCATGATGGTTTTGCCATGTTGGTTCATGTTTACTGCAACATCTTCAGTTTTTTTCCTTTTCAAGGTTTACTTATTATGTAATGCCTAAGGTCCCCTTGTGCTGTTAACACCTGCCTCACCAACAGGGATCTGTCCTATCTCTGTGGTACTTTCCCATGATTTTGGTGCAGCTTTCAACTTGTGTGTCCCTATGGGGAACCCCTCCTCACTTCCATTTTGTGCAAGTCCATATGCAGAGCCCAGACCATGAGTCATGTACATGTACATACATGTAGTGCCCCGTCTCTGGAGCCCAGATGGCATAGATATTTTAGCAGTTGTATGATCATTGATTTGGTTGTGCCATTCTGACATGTTACCTCTGACTTGGAGCTGTGATGCAATCAACCAAAAGTCCCCAAAGCCATGTGGACCTATGTATGTATATAAATATGTATACATTTCTGCGAGGTGTAGAGTTGGGAGTCTTGGGTTGTTATTCCCATGGTAGGGGCATAAAGTTAAAGCTAGTCGATGGTGAAGGACTTACTGTTAAGTTAGGAATTTTCAGTGATATTCTAGTAGGGTAACTTTTATCAAGTATTACTTGAGATCAGGTCATGGTGGACACCCCCATGCTGGCATAGACTTGAATATTCAGGTGTTTGTCTTTTTCTCTGCCCAATGGCAGGCTGACACTGATGGTTTTGGAAGGGGCCCCTTTTCATCATGGATTCTATGTGCCCTTCAGGTTTGTTACAATGCAAGACAGAATTAAATGTGAAACAGCCTTTGAAAGTACTGGATGTTAAAATGCCAGCTCCATGCTTCAAAATATTTAAACTACAAGACCAAAAGAAATCTGTATGACATTAATTCTTTTGTGTACAGAAAGCTCTTGATGGTATTGCTGGTAAGGTTAGAAACGTGATCTGATTGAAGATCTGTCTCCCATTGTTATGGATGCATGTTTACTGCAGTGTTGCCTGGCAGCATGTTTCTGCTTGGCACGGACCGCAAAGAAAATAGTTTCCCTTTTGTTGTTGTGGTTTGTTTACTGAGCCATTGCTCAACATGTTGATCAAATCTGTTACAGTATACTTGAAATTACATAGAATTTGTGTTATATAGGTGGAGGTGCCATTGAGATGGAACTGAGCAAGTTACTTCGTGATTATTCTCGTACCATTGCTGGAAAGGAGCAACTAGTAATAGGAGCTATTGCCAAGGCTCTTGAAATAATTCCTAGGCAACTGTGTGACAATGCTGGCTTCGATGCAACAAATATTTTAAACAAGTTGCGTCAGAAGCATGCAGAAGGTAATCCAGTAAGATTATTGTAACCATACGTACCTTGGTGGAAATTATTTAATTGGGCTATGACCCGTTTATGCATTTTTTTTGGCCTGGGAGCCGCTCTTCTAGCAAGATGCTATCCCTGGACTGTGTGGTCATAAACAAACTTTTTCATCCTTAGGCTGAGGGTGTCACTATTGTCTTTGGCGTGGCCAGTTCGCTCCTAGTTATAAATCAATGAGGGGTCTTGATTTTCTGCTAGTGTGCTTTGGTGACCTAAAAGGGTTTATGATAGACAGCTCTCTCATTTTTTGTTTTATTTTATTGCCACTGTAGGACTTTTAAGAAAGAGAGAGTCGGTGATAGGGAGTGGAGGGTCTTACAGTTGGGGTTAGCAAGTGTGTACGGTCAGCGAGCTGGGAGCAAATTGGTGTGGCCAGTGCCACAGTCCAGAGATGGACTATCATAATATGTACTATCGCTGTAACCACTGCAGTGAGACTTTTTTTTTTTATCTAATAACATTGAGGATTCTTTGTCGAAGCATGGCTTATGCGTCTTCACTTCATAATAACCTAGGCTCTCTTTGGCAGAAATTCTGATATTCTTTTAGTTTCCCAAGCTCTGTTAACATCCACCACAGCATCTGAGTTTTCCAAAGCTGCAAACCTATTTGAGATTTCAACATGATACAGCTCTTTACATTGTTTAATTTCTTGAGATTGTACCTCTACACATGAAATCTATGCGTTTTCTGTTTACTTGCTGCCAGTCTTAACTGGAGTAACGAGATTGTGTTCAAGGTCCTGCATTTTGACCCTTTTGTATGAAGGATACTTGGTTTCTTTAAGAACTGATTAGTGTCTAATCAGTCAGCTGTACCAATCCTGATTTAATTGCTTTATAAGTAAATATGAGTTTTTTTTTTTGGCCCCTAGGTCATTGTTGGTATGGTGTGGACATAAACAAGGAAGACATCTCAGACAACTTCGAAATGTGTGTTTGGGAGCCAGCTGTTGTGAAGATAAATGCTCTTACAGCTGCATGTGAAGCAGCATGCTTGGTGCTTTCAGTGGATGAGACCATCAAGAATCCTAAATCAAGTGGTGATGGACCTCAAGGTCCTCCTGTGGGTCGTGGTATGGGCAGACCCATGTAACCTTTTCTTTTGGCTGAACAACCCATTTCCATATATGTGAATTCACAAACACTAACCTTAACACAAAAAGTAATATTTATGTTTTTGGTACTAAGAACAGTCAGTGAAACTGTTTGAACCTTGTTGGAAGTAAAACCACCAAGAAGTGCTGTTCATTGTTACTGCATTTATTGGAAATACTTACAGGAGTAACAAATCTCACCAATTTTATAGTAAGTTTATTGCATCTAGTTGCATATAATTTCGGTTCCAGTTTCTGTACAATATTCTGGAAATTAAGATTTGCATTAATAAATAAACATTAAATAACTGTGATTTGTTTTTGTGATGTGATGAAATCTGCATCCCAGTACTTCCATCCTTGTGTTACACTTTCAGTACTAAGTGTGGCATTTAAACTGTTGCAAGTAACGGTATCCAGTTCAGAAGCAGGTAATATATACACTTGATTTTATTTATTTATTCTTCCTCAATTACTCAGATTATATAGCATAAAATGATAGGATGTTTAATGAAGTGGAAGAAAAGACATGGCCTAATTTAAGGTCCTGTCTCAGCATTTTCCTGGTGAGCTGAGGAAAAACATGAAAAACCTCAATCAAAATGGTAATTCTCTGGGCTGAAAGAGAATATGCAAAATTTGCAAACTTGGTGCTTCTGCAAAACTTTGGCAGTAGGAAATCAT
Organism: Cryptotermes secundus; assembly: GCF_002891405.2. Lineage (NCBI taxonomy): Eukaryota > Metazoa > Arthropoda > Insecta > Blattodea > Kalotermitidae > Cryptotermes > Cryptotermes secundus. The sequence continues at coordinate 474,341 of NW_019745094.1, forward strand.
ACTGAAGGACATTGTTCATGGATATAGGTCAGTAATTTGCATAATTATAATTTGGATTCCTTCCATGTAGATGAAAGCATTGAAGGAAAGTAAGTGTTACAGTTGAGTATATGGACATGTGCATTTATCTCTCAATTTTGTGCATGCCTCCAACTAATAATATAATAAACAAGGGTTCCACATAGAACTAATAAAGCTACTTCTTATTGCACAGACTAATCCTACTGATTTGGAGTTGTCATATTTACATAATGCAAATTTATAATCTAATAATAAAATGCAATTTAGCATTGTGCTCATGAGCAGTTGGTCATATGGTGGAATCCGAGTATAGTATGAGTTGGTTTTATTGCTTGCAATTGCAAATATAGATGATCATATCACCCTTCATGATGATGACAGAAACAATAACTATAATAATATCTCTTGGGGAAGAACTCTTTACTTGAATTCTGGTTTTATCCTACACTGCATTTCTTAAGGCGCGTCCGCATTACTCGTGGTCATAAATCTTCGTCAACACTATTTCAGTTGCTCGCCAGGCTTCGGCATGTGAGGATCCGTATATTTACTCGTAGTGTGTATAGGGTATAGTTTTTAAATTAAAAATTTGCTTGTCTCGTGATCTGTCATATCGTCCACATTACTTGCGAGCCACACGAGCATGAGTAATGTGGATGTGCCTTTAGATGCAACTTACAAGCACCTGCACCAATATTATAAGGGTTCTGACAATGGTGTATCATACTCGGAACTACTAGGTTTTTGGACTTCATCCATTGTCTGGTATTCTAGAAACTAGAAAACGTAACGAAGAAAGTCGTCTTCTGGGTTTAGGCACCGTGTATGCTTCGTTTTGGCCGACGTTTCGGAGGAACGTAGCGCCTCCATCTTCAGAGCAGTTGAATGGCTTGGAATGCAGAGAGCAGTAGCTGTGGTGATAGGATGTGAAAGGTCGGCCAAAACGAAGAATACACGGTGCCTAAACCCAGAAGACGACTTTCTTCATTGTCATCGCCGTGAAAACCTCAAAACTTACATAGAAAACGTAACGTTTAAGAAACTGGATTTGTTTCTACCCTCAGGTGAGGGGATGTCCAGTGATTGAGGTTAGCTCTTTGTAAGGGAATGGTAACAGAACCAGTTTCTGAAACATTGGGTTTTCTAGTCTCTAGAACAACGGACAAAGTCCAAAAACCCGGTAATTCTTGCACCATCATGTTTGTCACTAATAATGTAATATTTAAAAAAAATCATGATTTTATCTCCATTAAATTTGTAGTACACAAGCTCAAAAATTCATAACACATTTAGTAATCAGCACTTGCAGTCTTTTGTGTTTCTGATCTATGTATTAAATAATTCATGTCAAACTCTAGTCCTTCTTCAGTTATCTCTGTGAAGTCAAAAACTAAAGACAGATTTCATGCACATGTGATATGGTTAGTTGTACAGTGTACAAAACATCACCTCAAAATTATAATATTTTTAAAAAAAATCATTACCCTGTATAAGTGACACCAGTGCCCCTGCCCTACTTTATCAGTTGCAGGGAATTAAAGGTAGGAGGTTGGGAGAGACCTCAAGTGGCATAATATCCATATCAAGTTTTATGAAAATCAGTTCAAAAGTTGAAAGGAGGAACTCATACACAGACAGCTTGATGATATCATAAGCGTATTTTCTTTCCTTAAGAAAGGAATGTGGGATAAAAATGCATTTTCAGAATAAACAGTATATAAATATACTTAACTATAAATCTGTAATTTTTTATTCGATCACTCACTCATTCAGGCACAATGAGCCATGTCAATACAGAATCTGTATCCATTTCAGAGCCTGCTCTATTATCAGGGGTTGAGAGATGCTGTATATACTTACCCTTCCAGCTTTGACAAGATATATTTAAGTTTCTTTGTACATGTATGACATCCATAACAGAAAATATTTATACACATAATGGTAACAAACAACCAGTCACCCATCAGGTGATAGCACTGGCAGTGATTTCTTATGGCAAATATACACAACGGAATGAAATGTGGGTGGTATTCCAACATTATGGTTTCAAAATAATTTTTTGCAGTCTGTTCTAGTTTCATACTTCAGAGCATCTTTCTTTTCAGAAGGGGGACGAAGGATAGGCCTAGTTACATTAGTGTAAAGAGAGAAATGAAACAAGATGGAGTATGATTATTCAGATTTTTAATAAAGGTGTCTTTGAAGTGAAAATATGTGAAACCATTGAATTATATATATGGCTCAAAGTTCAGTATTTTTGCATTTAGTGATGCTGTACAATAATGCTAATGTACACAACAAACAACTCAAAGTATAAAATGGTTTTCTATTTACATTTATTCTACAACATATGCTTTTTTTTTAAGTTTTTCAAAGAATTTCCAAGCTTCAGCAATCATAATTTCTCAAATATAATACAGTTAATTGGAAATATAAACTTCTTAAGTCTTGCTGAGTACATGTTTAATATAAGGAACCTCAAGCAATTGATGAAAATTCTTGAAGAACAACATGAAGGTCTAATGATGCAAAGTCTATGTTTTGTCTGGTATCATTCACCACGCTGCGAACCTAAAAAAAATAAATACAGACATACCGTTACCACATTTAACTGATGTGTATCAGGAACACATATACACATTTTTTTTTTAATTTTATCCTGATTAGTCCATTTTTTACACATGAAGACACCATTAAAATTCAGCAATCATATCAAGAAAAGTCAGAAAATATTTAAATTAGGCATAATTAATCTTCATATACTCATTTAAATAATCCATCATAAGTAGACAGCTAAAATCAAAGTGCACCATGTGGGGAAAATGCACTACCGATGTGCAAAAATCAATTTACATGAACACTGAACGTTATATCAGAATTAAGAAGATAAGTAAGTTGAGAAACTAAAATGAGTGTGGTTTGCACATTTTCACATGTGATTTTATCATATAATTATTTAAATTCAGTACTTGCAGTGCTAAGAATTTGATCTCTGTTTTGCCTAATGAGAGAGCACACTGGTTCCAATTCTTCCTGTATTAATTTACTATTAAATTATGTGGTTATGAAGGTTTGTGAGAGTGATCTGGTATGATATCATCATGGGACAATTTTCTTTGAAAGTTCACTGCTAGGTAAAAGATATACAGTATAAGATGTATATATTCTATGGAATACACTAGAACATACTCCTTATAAGGAAGAAAGTTCTAAGAACAACAAATCACCTACTTTCCTTTGTTCATTGCCAGGGTAATGTTTTTACCAAGCCATTCCCTAGCAAAATACATATGCACATACACACAGACTGATGGGAGGCATTCATGAAGTACACTGTTTGGATGGGCCCAGGTGCCATGATAAAACATACCAAGTTTCACATTCATTCAGGCATTCAAAAGTTACTGGGGGGAGATACACAGACAGGAAAGAGATTACATAAGCCTATTTTAGGAAGCAGACTAAAAAGGGGACACATCTTTTATGTAAAGCCATATGCTTCAGGGCTTGTAAGGAACCATTACTTCAAAAGTCCAACAATGTCCCTTCTACCTGAAGACAGAGCTAGACTCAGACATTGTATATATTTTAATCTAATACAAAGATACAAGTTGTCCCTATTGCTAATTATTCATCATACCATGAAGATGTCTGATGGAGTGGAGGTATATCATTCTTAACCCAGATGGAGGAGAGTAGAGAACCCTATGCCCTGCCCACTTTACCCCAGGACAGAAATTTGGGTGGGACCCACAACTGATCTGGACCCTGAAGAAGAGAATTCAGCTCAAGTCAGTATAGTGTTCTGGCATGAGTACAGAACAGTTCTAAGGCACATATTGGCATATTTTAGCTGATCTGGGTATATTCCACTTATCCTTATATACTGGAATATACCCAGATCGGCTAAAATATGCCAACATCATACCATGTTTTAAAAAGGGTGATGCATCCGAAATATCTAACTATAGGCCTATTTCTCTGTTGACAGGATTTTCCAAATTATTTGAAATATTAGTCTTTAATAGGTTAAAACAACAGTTGACAAATAATAATATTATTGTTGATGAGCAATATGGATTTAGAAATGGTGCATCGACACAAAATGCAATTTTTAACTTAACAAACTCAATATATAAAGCATGGAATAATAAGGAACTGGTAGTAGGTATTTTTTGTGACCTTACAAGGGCATTTGATTGCGTTAACCATGACTTGTTAATTCAAAAGTTGGAACATTATGGAATTAGAGGATCCATTTTGAAATGGTTTGAATCATACTTATTTAACAGGAAGCAGAGAACTCTATTACAGACTCAAAACCTTAACACTTCTGTTTCCAGATGGTTAACTAGCAGGCATGGTGTTCCCCAGGGCTCAGTATTGGGTCCATTACTGTTTAATGTCTACATCAATGACTTTCCTAGTATCCTAAAAGGTCTAGCTCATATCATTCTTTACGCAGATGATACCACTATTATTGTTTCTTCAAAAGATATTACCACATTGAATCAAAAAATAAATCTAATAATGAATCGTATCCAT
>NW_019745094.1:479130-531655 GCF_002891405.2 Cryptotermes secundus
TATATATATATACTATGATATTGTTTGTAATTAAAAATTATAATATGTACCAAGCAAACGATAACATACATCAAATAAGTACCAGATGGCACAATAGGCTACATGTTTCTTCTGTGAGATTATCTTCCATTCAGAAGGGTGTGCATTTTACATCTATTAGAATATTTAACAACCTGCCACAAAACATATATATCTTGAAAGACAATATTAATATTTTTAAACAAAGACTAAAGGATTTTCTGGCTTCAAAAGCATTTTACTCGGTAGGTGAATATATGGCAAGTAGGTAATTTTATGCACTGTTACAGTCTGTTTTCTAAGACTATGTTCTAGCAAAGAATTGTAAGATGACTGATTTTTATACTGTTGTACCTATCAATGTTATAATTGTTGAATATTTTATTGTCTAGACCAGGTTGCACATTGCAATGTCAGTTTGGATGTGACGAGTTCAATATCCAGTCCGGTTTCCGGACAATGGATCTGTGAAACCATGTAGCTATGTTATGTTATGTTATGTTATCTAGTCTCCTGTCTAATGGATGCTGTGGTTTCTTCTCCAAGGTAAAGCAGTCAAAGTCATGAAGTTACTCACCTTCATCTAGTGCCAAGTTCAAGAAATATGTGGCACTACACCTACATTCTCCTTATGTCTTCATGGAATGGTGCTTAATTAACCACACGCTTCATCCTTCTAGTGGTAGAGCTCTCTGCACTAAAATTCTGAAAGCATTTTTACTCTCCATACCTGATCATTATATCTAGCCCATTATAACCTCCTTGGTTTGACAAGCAATGCTGTTTGAGCTGTATAAACTACAATGTTCCTTGCGTCACATATTCCATTTCCCATTTAGTTTGTCTTTGATATATTCAAGTATACTCCAACATACCATTGCTGTGAAGAATGCTGCATGGCGTGGTTTCTCTGTATATCGTTCATACTGGTCCAAACTGTCCTGCAGCTTCAGAGTTAGACTATCATAGTTCTTTCGCACAACATCTAATATCTAAACAATGAAAACATTTGTAAACTTTCATTTTGTATTTTGTATATATATTCACTGTGAAGTTAATGACAGAGCACAATACAATACACTTCCAATGTCATAGTTCAAATTATACAGTGATGTCAATAAGCATGCACGAATTTCAAACAAAATATCTTGTCCAGCTTTTTAAAAAAAATACTGTGGTAAATGTCACTTTGAGGAGGAAATAAGGAATAGGTGGACAACATGAATGATGAGACAGTGGTCTTAATAAGTATGGATTGAAAATTAATGCTGACAGTTGTGTTTGTATGATAAGATCCATGGAATGTACATAAAATTAAATGGAATCAGGTTAAAGTCCCCCCCCCCTTTGCAAGCAGTCTGTGATCCATTACAAATGTCAGGTTATACATTTAACCCTTTGAAGCCAAAAATTTATTTACATTCAATTGCTGCTTTACTAAAAATACTGTTAATTACAAAGAGCAATCTGTTCATGCTGTTTAGGGAAATTAACTGCTGTTTATTCTGAGAATCATATGAAAACCCTTATATACACTATGGGCAAAATACAATTTTTTTAAATGTTAAAATTGGTACTACCCTAAAAGATTAACATTACTCCCTCCCACAGTTCAGAATGCTGGGGTCAGACTCTGGAAAGACATCAACTGTTCTGGCAGTTGAGGCATGGTGGTGCCTGGGTACCTGTATGAGTGCTGGGATGACACCACCCTGGCTTTTATTTTAATGCTGATGTCAGACATAAATAAATGATGGCTTATTTACTTTCCAACTTCAGTAGGTATATGTACATTGCATGAGCTGTTTGTCATTCAATTCTCCTTCTAAAACAAGAATATCCCCATATCATGATTCGTGAACGCCTCTTTCAACCCAGATCTGAATGCCAGACCTGCCTGAGACTTATATTTTGGACAACACCATGGACATCAAGAAACCTACACAATCCCACTAACATAATATAAAATTCTGGTAGAATTTGTAAAGCCTATTTATTATTGTAGATTTCAAATTCTACAAACCTTGTTTGGTTGTCTTATTTAGGTTATATTAACTTATACTCCAACAATAAAATACATTTCAGCTCATGGAATAGCATGCTGGATCTACCACAGACGGTCACAGGATCGAATTGGTGGCAGTGGTGTGATGATAATGATGGAAAGAACTTCATCAGGACAGATTTTGTCTACACTGAATTTATTTGAAACAACCTCAAAATTTCACACCTTCACTATGTATGTAATTGTTGACTTAAAAATAATATTTCTTATAGAATTTGTAGGTATGCTAGGATCTATCTCCAATGTCAAGAATCTAGTCTGAATGGTACATTAATTATCACCATCAAACCAAATATTAAATACAGATTTAATTGTTCCTTGCATCCTGTTGTGTATTTTAATGAATATTAGATTTAATTTTACCGACCACACAACACGTTTTTTTTTAATTTTACCAACCACACAACACGTTTTTATAAATAAATATCTGAATATAAAACACAAATTGTTAAATTGCAACGCAAACATCCACTTCAACAGAACCTGTATCGATCTTCAGCTAACACCAAGATACGCAAAAACCAGAATAACACATATTATTTGAGCGTGGACCTGAACAGGATACAGGATCAAAAATAAGTGGAAAAATGAAATGTGTTTACGTGTGATTGTGCAACTGTGTTCGTACACCTGAGGATGACCTCTTGAGGTCGAAACATGTAGTGTGACAGTAAATAAAAAAACGTGTTGTGTGGTCGGTAAAATTAAATCTAATATTCATTAAATACAGATTTCATGCAGTAGATATTTCAGTTTTTGTCAGAAAGCTGTAAATTTATTTTACAGTTTAATGGTACATATTTATATCTAAATAAACTTTCAACAATCTGATCAGAACTTCACACTACACTGAATCTTCCTGCCCAGCTAAAGTTTGATGCTTTAATCATTATTTCTTTCATGTTCTATGTAAATAAGTTAAGAAATGTATGCACAGAATAACAATTTTGGTATGAATGCTCTTCTTTTTTATTAGCTGACACAAACAATTTAAACTTTGCTACAGTAATGGTTATACAGATTGTTCAATTACATTTTACACAGTTATATATACATTTAGACCCATAAATTTAGGTGGAGGATGCTTCTTTTGTCATCTACAATAAAAGACTCTGATAATTTCTTGTGTTTGGATCACCAGAGTTGACTGTTGAACATCTAAGTTTGAAGTGTAATAATTCTGAGGTGTGCACTGTCTTTTGTTTAATTATCTCAGAAAATGTGGGACTTATAGAAAAAGTTTATTGGGAAAAATAAAGAGATCACACAATATAATGTAAGGAACAATAAATTTTTGTAATTTTCATGAATTTAGAGACAAACAGAATCAATAAAAGTAATTCTCTATTACTAAATTATGGACCACTTAAATTATATAAGATTCAGTTTACCTGGTCTTCAGAGGGAGTGGACAATCCTTGACTAGCCAACCATGCATCAATTTTAGGAGAGAAGTGGTTGATAATGGCCCTGAAAATAGTATTAAATGCAGTACTCTTACCAATGCAATCATGTTTCCTTCCAACAGCAACTGACACTCTACTGATATTCATATAGCTGCTTTCATCTCACTAGGTCATTCATACACTCCAATTTAATTTCTAAAATTGACTTCTGTACCTGATTTGTTTGTTATGTATTCACTTACTGTATGATGTAGCAACTGCTGAAGACATGTAATGCTGTCTTATACTTTTATAACCATCTCCATTGTGTGGCAATGTCTGTGATGTTAATAATTAATACAAAATACAAAGTTTTGGAGATGGTGAAAATGACCATATACAGATTACACTCTAGCACAAATGTTAAAATTAGCATTTCCATGTATTTAAAAAGCTGTCAAAAGAAACATAAAAATTTTCAATCAATAAATCAGCTTTGGAATGTGAGCCATAATCTTTATGACTTACATCACTGTAAAGCTAATTTGCTTTGACATACATTTTCTTAATATAGTGTTTTTATCTCTGTGTAAAAGCTGCAGCTATCCTGACTTTTCTATGGTTTCTCTACGCTCCTGTAGGCAAACTTTTGGATGGTACCTTACAATAGGCCACTTTTTTTTTTTAATTTGCTTAGTGGAGGGTGGAGTCCAACTGGGTCCACTCGGCACGGCTGCCACAGACTGGCTTATTGTAGCCTGCCCTGGTTGATTATGATGATGGAGAATTTGGTGGAATGAAGATTGGCGCAGGGGAAACCGAAGTACTCAGAGAAAACCCGCCCCAGTGCCACTTTGTCCACCACAAATCCTGCTTGACCAGACCTGGGCTTGAAGGACTAACCGCTTGACCTGTGTCGTCGTCCTAGGTCACATTTACTTCCACTCCAATTCGTAACACATGATCATGTTACCATTCAATGTTTTGTAACCAATGCAGTCAAAATGAGCAGTTAAATTTCTAACAGATAAACAGCAACACTTAATTTTGAATGTTTGATTATCTGATATTTATATTTTGAAAAATCCCAAGGACATAATCTTCTCTTTAAAAAATTATTCACAAATTTGATATGCAAGTAAGTGAATGGAGCTAAAACTTTTGTTGTGTAAGGACCAACATTCATGTTGACAAATATGCTTACCTTATATTTATTAAGCTGTTTGTCAGTCTCAAAGCATTGTCCTTAAATTCACCATCAATTGTCGTGTACCTTAAAGCTGAAATGAAGAAGTATAGTTTATAAAAACGTTAGTTTTATTAAATCAAGAACTAAAAATTTAAAACATCAGGTACAAACCCATTGAGTAGAGGTTGTCAAAAACTTGATGCATACGAATCAGTTCATAATACAATTCATCATAGCTGCCTGGTGATGGTAGGAATGTGTCCCCATATGTGATGAACAAGTTGAAAATGTTCACAACCTAAAAAGAACAATTTTTTTCATCAAAGTATATATCAAGAAGAAACAATTTCAATAAACGTGACTATTTTGGACACAGTCCATCTCTTGAAATTTCTTGAAGTTTCAGAAAGTGGATTTGTTTCCTTCATTAAGTGTGGGCAAGAAAACGTTCCTACTCCTTTCGGATCATTATACAGAGCTCATCTCAATTCCTGGATGATGACAGAAGTTCTAAGCAGAGAATATGGCTGGTAACATAAAATATTAATGAGACAGGGATAGAAAAATTGCCAAAATTTGACATTAACAGAATATATACTCTGCTTAGAACTTCTGTTGCCCAGGAATCAAGCTACAACTGAATTAGTGAAATCTTTCTCCTGGTGGTAAGGATAAGTGTTGCTAGGAGGAGACGACCTGTTGCCCCTTACCATCCTAGCCTGACTGATGGCACCCTTTGCTTAACACTGTAGAATAAGTAATCCTGTCACAGGGGTAGAAGAGTGGGAGGTAGGGGGAACACAGGAAGGGAGAGTGGAGGATATTACATGAGAATTCTTTGCTCTGCTCCATTATACCTCTTTCTAATGGGTCCAGCTGAACAGAAACCTTTCCTGCCTGATGGCAGACAGAAATATACTTACTGAAATAAGGTATTAAAAAAAAAAAGGATGATGGACAATATAAAAAATAGTAGTCATGTTTACTGCACTGCACTCTTGTCAAAACATTCCAACTTAGCTTAATATTTGACAACACTGACCTGCACTTGAGAAAACAAATTCAGTCTCATGGAAGGCTCAATATTCTAGTTTCTGCTTCCCATGATTTACTGAAGTTCATTCATGTAAATGTGCAAGACAGACCACAGCTACTTCCTGATAATTCTCTTTATATGAAAACAAAGTGTGATGCTATGTTATTATTTAATGAAACCAGGTGGCAGCAGTAGTAAGGTACATTCCAGTTTACAGCATATAATTGTGTAGTTGTGTGCCTCTCATTCATACTGCTACTGATTTACTGCTTACACACATCTATTGTTGGCAAATATTAATCAGCATATTATACTGTATAAAGGAATTATTTTTTCTTTCTGTCCTGTTAATTATACATCATCAAAATCTGTTTCAATCAAAAACTATGCACCTGAGTTTTGTATGTAGGTGGTTCGAGGTTGACCTGGACTTTTTTTTTTTAACAAAAAGAATATACATGCCAGAATTGCCAAACTCTCACTCCTTTCAAAGATATTCTTCCTTAACCAACACATTTTCTCCAGTATCCTGGCAAGTTGGTGATGCCAGCAGCATAAAGAATTTCATCCTGATTGTAATAGCCAGTTCAGGACACTGTGTTTTGAGTTCACCATTTGAAATTTCTATCCTCCTAGGTGCATTTTCATTGGTCCAAACAAATGAAAGTCACTGGAGACTAAGTCAGGGCTGTAAGGAGGTTGGTTCATGATTTCCCAGCCCGCTGTTGCAATGTCACCTTTGTAACATTTGCTGTATGTGGATAAGTGTTGTCATGCATTAGGAATCTTTAAGTTTCCCAGGTCTCTCTTTCCAAATCGTTTCATGCACATTATTCAAAAGCAAGTTACTATAATAATGTGCATTAATTGTTACACCATTTGGACAAAAATCAACATGAATCACTACTCCGTCCGAAACCCAAAACACACTTGTCATAATTGTGCTGACAGCTGTGTCTTGAATTTTTTGGGCCTTCAGAAAACCAATCACAGACACTCCCACATAATAGGGTCTCTTCCCCATACTGTGCACTTAACCTACAAGGAATTTCTACTGGTTTCACTTCCTCTTTCACTAAGAATTTGATGATAGTGTTGTTGTACACTAGGACCGACAAGGTCTGATGCCATCTCATACTAGCTCAAATGTGCAGAAGCACTGCCACCTGAGAGGCAGTGTGTGCAGTGCTGCCACCAACTGACCATAAGAGTTTTATTTTTCTCGTACCCGGGTCTTCAGGAAAAAAAAAAATGAAATCCAGGTTAACCTAGAACCAACCTCACACATACCTGCTTTTACAATGAGCCACTTTTGGAAAATATGATAAAGTTTGATTTTACCTGATATGTAAAATACGGGTCATTGTAGTGACATCGAAATTTTCTAGCTAATTCCAAGTCTTTACCTCTCTTCAATATAAAAAACACTGAAATAGGTGGTTTGGAAAGTAAAACAACTAGACAGAAACAGACAAGATGCTACCATCGTGTGTTCATTTTACACACTGGGTGCAAGGTTTGACTACTTCCTTATGAATTTTCATGAATACCTCACTTGACATCAATTATGAGTGCAACAAATCTATTTGGCAATAACATCCTGGAAGTGTTTTACTACTGAGTGGAAACAAACTACTGAACCTTACTGTAAGCCAGGTCAATCCCATTCATATTGGAAAGGAACACTGTAATTTATTCCTGTTAGTTATTATCCATCTCACATGCAACTTACTTTTTAAAACCTTTGAAAGTTTTAAACGTTAAAAATCGTTTCTGAATCACTGGTGTATGCACACTATATATTTTGATCAACATTAGTCATCTCCAGGTGACACTAAAGTTGCTGATGAAACTGATGTGCGTCTGTCCTAAGTTCAATTTTAGGGGTATGCCCTTGTCTATGTGTCCATGTGTCATGTGATGCTGGGTAGATCTGCCTACTGTGTCATGTATAGCTACACCTGAGAACCTCAACTGTGAACACACTCTTATTATATTATTATTTTTTGTTGACAGCCACCATAATACATTATGTAGCAGTTTACCTGAAGTGCTAGGTGGAAGATATTCATCTTCTTTGCCAAATGATTTTCATTAGCAAGAAGAAACTTTAATAGTGTAATGAGGGCTGTCCAGAGTTCCTTCCACTGGTAGTTGAGTCGTACTCGGCAACGTTTCTGATAGCACAGCACCCGGTGTATCACCCCCACACAATGCAAATATAACTCCATGGGTAGCTTCTTCATCATATGACTCATTATGAATTCCACCAATAAATCTGCAACATGTGTATTTCCTACAATCCTCTGTGAAGTTCTACTGCCCTCAACACAAATTATGGCCCCTTGAACCAGTAACTATTCCTTCCCTTTTTCTTTATCTAATACTGTATTTTACTTTATAAATACAACTGTTCCTTGCTATGCACTGTATTTGGTTCTATGTAACCATGATTCTTATGTACTAAGCAGGCTGCTGTAGTGCTAACATTTGTTTTGGGGAGGTGTTCAGTTTGAATCCTGGTTGGAACACTGGCTGACTAAGGTGTTTATTTCATGGTTTCTCTCAGTCCCACCAGGCAAATTCTAGTTTTTTTAATTGCTAGTGGGGTGGGACTAAGTCCCTTGTACTGTAGCCACTTCTGGCCTGTTGTACCAGCCCCAGATGATAGGTGAGGGTGATTGTGGAACAACTGATGGAATGAAGATTGGCAGGGGAAACCAAAGTACTTGGAGAAAACCTGCCCCAGTGCTACTTTGTCCACCACAAATCCCATTTGACCAGATCCAGGATCGAACCCGGGCCACTGTGGTGGGAAGCCAGCAACTAACTGCTTGAGCTACAGTGCGGCCAAATTCTAGGTTAGTACCTTGACTAGACTGTGATCTCTCCTTCCAATCCATTACTGACCAGTCATCCTATTATTGGACTCTGTACGGTCCCAAATGCTGATAATGTTTTAAAATAAACCACCAAAAATTTGTGCAAAAACACTGCACATAGTTTCTCATATATGATTGACCTTGACTACTTTGAAACCAAAATCAATTGCTGCTTGGTAGACCATACTTGGTTATTGAATATCAAACAATGATGAAATGTGTCTCATCAATAAGCCCATTTTGACAAAACTGACATTTAACATTTGGGCCCCTAGTGCTTGTACCTTTATTTTCCAGAAGATCCCACCTATGCATTTTTATTTAGGGAGATGGTCTCCATAAACTATTAAAATTTTATCAGAATTGTTCAAGCTGTTTTCAGGAAAATTTCCATTTTGTGTTTTGGGGACCTATCTGAAGGGCCCCTATTTTTGGAGAGAGAATGTTCATATTCAGAAGGCAGCAACCTATGACAGGTAAACTCTTAAACTACAATCCATCTAACTGTTCAGGCACTAGTGAGGCACATAACCATACACAGAGACTGGGGGTAGAAGAAAAGAAAGAAAGAAAGAAAACAACAAACAACAACATGTATTCATATTTAGAGAGGCTGAAAACGTGTAAATCTATCAGTATATCAAGATATTTTTTTACAGTCAAAATGCTTTTTCATATATACCACTTATACAAGAAAATAAAACAAAGTGGCTCCCACACCATGAGATCCACATCTACTGAAGAAGGGGGCTATAATGGCATCCAAAATTAATTTCCTAGTTTCCACAACAGCCTGTGATAACACATGTTTTATTATTCTGTATTTCAGGATCCTGTTGCAAAACTTTAATTAAAACATCTATGTATCCACAGTCTGTCAATAATGCATTATTGATGGACTGTGGATACATAAGACGTTTTAATTAATACATGTTTTATATTTGATGTACAATTTGTTTTTATACATGTTTCTATATATTTCGGGGGTTTAGTAAAAGTTCAGGACAGGGACCAGATATAGGCTCTTGTTAACATGGTAATGAACCTACTGGTTCCATAAAATTCTTGGACCTTCTTCACTGTCTAAGAAAATATTCGCTTCTGAAGAAGGTGCCTGTCCCATTTAGTTCAGTAAGGAACAGGTAGCTTAGGCTTTGTTGAGTATTAACAGCTATCATGGTTCCCCAACCCCCAATTTCCCATAAAGTCTTGGCCTTTCCAACAACAGTGTTTTTCACACATGTTACTCCCCAGGTTGGCAAGGAATCTACTGTATTATTCTGATTGATTATAAACTCTGTACAATTTACTTTCATTTAATGTTCCAAATGAGTGACTCAGTTATATATCTTTAAGACATTATTATACATTTATTTTATCAAACTCCTTGAAGCATTCTGTAAACTCCAAAGAAATTTACAAACAGTTTCAGAGCCAGTGCACAGCACCTTACTCCCTCACAGAGAGGTCCTTAACCCTTTGTCTGCCATAAGTCAATTAGATCCATTTGGGGTGCATGTGTTAAAATCATCACTGCCAAAGAGATCAGCTCACTGATCAATCAGCAGAGTTAATAGTGACAGCTTAAATTCCTTTTTTCTCATAAGCTGTGAAAAGTTTTAAGCAGTACAAATGCTTACCCAATAGAGTGGAGGCAAGTGGTTGTGAGGGTGATACTTTGTCAGGTGCAACTTTACGATGCCTCATTGGCAGACGGTGTAGTTGTACTTTGAATACAAGATTGACATCATGCATAAGTGAATTGGCATACTGGTCTTCTGATATACATGTGAGTATGAGGAAACACAACTTCACGTTGCTCATACTTGCTTCTGATTTTGTGTCTTGCATCACTATTGAACTGCAACAGCATCAATATTAGAGACTTACGCTTTGTACCTTGGACACTGCAACTAACATCCAAATTAATTATATTCAACAGAAAGGTGGCATGTTTTGTACACTGAAACAAAATCTACAAAAAGGATTCCTCTGCTAAATATGGCCATTACAAAAATGTTTTTATATTATTTTCCATTCCTACGTTCACAAGTCAGCCAATGGACAAGCCAGTTGGATCCAGTCCACATCCTCAAATCCTGAATCTTTAAGATCCAATTTAATATTATCCTCCTACCATAGGTCTACAACGTGGTCTTTTCATTCCATGCTTTCCAACATTTTATGTGCATTTCTCATCCTTCCTATGCATGTTACATATCATGCCAATCTCATCCTCCCTGAGACAATCACAATAACAATATATGATGAAAAGTACAAATTATAAAGCTCCTTATTATGATAATTTCTACAACAGTGATGAACATTTCCACTCTCCTCATGCTTTGCCAAATAGACGTTTTTATCCACATCCAAAAGCCAATCCAATAACCAGAAATGGGATATTTGAGAAAAATTGAGAAGATTATAAGTGATGCGCCCCGGAAATCTAATTAAAAGAAAGATCACAGAACAGAAAGTTCCTATGAAGAATGCCGTCTTCTGGGATGTGTTACAATGTAAATCTTGTGTGAACCGATGTTTTGGAGGAATGTATCGCCTCCATTTCAGGGTAGAAAATCTGCGAACGAGGAACCAGCTTGAGCAGGTGGCTGCAGACTGAGTCTGTCCTGAAGATGGAGGCTCGCTCGTGGATTTTTCTACCCTGAAGATGGAGGCAATACATTCCTCTGAAATGTTGGTTCACACAATCTACATGGCACCACATCCCAGAAGACGACATTCTTCATGGTCACTGCTGTGAAAACCTCAAACCTTACACAGAATGTTCCTAATCTGTTCTTTTTTTCTTACAATCTTTCCTTTTCAATTTCTTGCCAGCTTTTTCCTCTCTTAATGTCTTCCAGTAACTGGCTCAACTATCTTGTTCTGGGGAGTCCCACAAATTTCTTCCCTTTAATTTTAATTCTCAAGCCTTTACTCTATATCCTTGTTCTACCACTCCTATTTCATGGCTAAACCATGGTGATCATTTCTCTTCTAACTCTATCAATACATTTTCTTGTTCCAACATTTCTCTAAAATTTCATTTCTAATTCTTACCCTTTTTGTTTTTCCCTCAATACTAAATTCATATCTACTGCTCAGATTTTGCTTTTGTTTCTTGTTTAAGGATCCATGTTTTGGTGCTATATGTTAGCACTGATTTAAAACACGATTTACATATTTTAGTTCTGCATTGTTTTGGAATCACTCTGTTCCATAATCTTAATTTTATAATTTTATAAAATGTTGGACTATTTTTTATTCATACAGATCTCTACAAAAATTTTCCCTTCTGAATTTCTTTCACTTCCCAAATAATATATCAGACATGCTGGATAATGGAAAGAAAATTAGGAAAACCTTGCTGAAAACCCTAATAAACCTGGAAATAATCCATTCAGAAAACATAGTGAGGAAAGAGTACTGAAAAAGTAGTGCAATTTATAATACTTTTACACCATTAAGTAGCAGAAGAACAACTGCGTAAGTACTCTGAAAGTGTTTGTATAGTCACAACATTATATTTCAGCAACCATATTTTATTGTTCTATGCATGACACAGTGTATTTTGTTATGGATACAGAACTTGCTCAACTATTATTGTACTTGTATGTCCATATTCAGCTTTTTGAATGTAACTACAGAGAAATGCTCAGACTTTCACATAATTGGGTTCAGCAAAATACATCAGTTCCAGTGGTTTCAACCTGTAACTTGCTGGCTGAAAAATTTATGAGATAACATTTGTAAACATTACATATTATGAGAAAACATAGCTAACAATATTTATAAATTGCATTCCAATGAAGAATCAAAAGAAAAATAAAGTGGATAACATGTCAGTAAGTACCTCTGTGTCTTATAAGTAAAACTGGGATTGAATTCCATCAAGTGTAACAGTCTGTTTTAATAATAAAATAGAGCCTTTACGTGTTTCAGCTAATGGTGGCCATCATCGGAAGGCAACTAACACTGCAAAGGAAATGCGTATATTATGTGCACATTTTATCTTGTAAAAGATAAAACACTAGTATTTAAATATGTTTTGTTAAAAATTCTATAATTTTTTGATTGATTAGAATCTTGCTCTGAGTTCCAGTGACGGTCATATTCCTTCATGGTAGGTCCTGTGTGTGTGTGGGCAGGACTGTGGTGTTGTGTGTGATGCATTTTGGTGAAGCACTGGTTGCCTTCCGATAACAGTCATCATTGGCCAAAACATGTAAAGGATCTATTTTATTAAAAAAGAAGAAAAAGAAGAAGAAGAAGAAAACACCACTGCTGCACATGATGGAATTCAATCCGAAGTTTACTTACACATTCTAAAGTGCAAAGGCTGAGGACAATGCCTATCATAAAAATAAACTCTGTTTCTGTTAATGTCTGTACAATATATATTACCATCACCTCTTTGCAAATATCTTATAGACATTTCCGCTTCATGTTAATGCAAATGTAATCTTGAAATACCATACCATTTGGCACTTTTCAACATATACATAAGTATTTTTAGACATGTTTGCATCAGATTTTGTAAGCCCAACTATCTGTTCCTTTTGCAAATAAATTCAACATTATCATGTTGGTAGTTTTCAATTAATGAAAATATAACATTAAATGTGCAAAACCTTAATGACATTTTGGACTGAAAATGACTGCAAGTGAAGGTGTGCATGCACAGAACGATTCAAAATTACTTACCAGTACTGGAAAAATGTAATAAGTAAGTTTGATGGTTGAGCAAATATGTCAACTACTGGAGGAACAGAAAGATCTGGAGTTGGTTGTGATGAATTGAGCGTATTACTTGGGGACGGAGGGGCACTGGTGTCAGTCTGTGTATGTGCAAGCGTGGTGATGAAGTTGCGATTCAGATGTACTGCTTCATACAGTGCCACCAAAACTGCATTGTTGGCCCTAGTGCAAAACACAGATAAGGAGCACTGGAAATTAAAAACATAACTGCAAAGGACCAAAGCACATACTAAGATTCAGAGTGTCTAATGACTATAACAAAACACTTCAGCATCTTATTTCTAAGGTCACTTCCATACAGAAATATCATATGAATGTGAGTCTTGATTCTCAGTGGTCATGCAATTATAGATGTGGTGTGAAACGTAGAACCAAGCTGCAATATACAATGCCCATACATGAAGGACGCACAAACATATCAATATTAGCAATATTTTTGTCTTTACCCAATGAGGCACACTGCATGAATATCAACAAACCATAACAGCCCACGTAATAATATCCATAAGACATTTACTACCGCATAAACTCGGGCATAACAATTTCCACTCTGAGAGACAATCGACATACAATTATTCTCACAACATGAAAACTATGAACATATGAGGAAATTTTAACATCATATCATATAATCTTAGCAATTGTTCAAATAACTTTAAAAGATACCATGGCACCCTGTAGAATAAATAATCCTTTACCAATCAGGCAGTATATTAAGACCACCACCTTATCGTGGTGAGGGGGTTTGAGTATGCCAAGGACCCTGAGAGCTATACCAGCGGTAGCGTAGCTACTGGCAGAGCCTCCCTTGCTGGACAGGTCAAAGGGTAGGCATCAGACGAAGAGAGACACCAAAAACTGATGCCAGAAGCAGCGTCATCAGCAGCGACTTGAAGCACAGAGCAAATGATGCTCAAGATGGTTCAAGTTCATATAGCAACAGGCGTGACCAGAGTGGTTTGAACGGCTGTTGTACTGCGATGTGGAAAGCAAATGGAAAAACTACCACATTATCACTTTTCCTGGATAGTCTCTTTCCAAAAACAGATGATCGCATTAAGTGGAGGAACTGTTTTGGAAAAGACTGTCATCTGACAGATTACTGATGAATGAAATGAATAAATCCCTATCTGATAAGAACACCCACACAAAACCAAGTGACATACTTTTGTTTTTTTTTCTTGTTATGTAAACTGAAAATGGTTGAAAAGAAAGGAAAACAACTTGCCATATATTAAACAAGTTAAGAAAGTATACACAGTATAATGATTTTGGCACATCTGCTATTACTGCCTCTAGATTTTCAATTAATGAATGCTGATGTCTGATGCATGCATAAGAACAAGACTGGATGGGCATATCTTTTGCTAATTACCTTGAAAACTAATATTTATGGAAGATCTGCAATGAATATAAAATGTGTTTAATTTCTCTCTACATCTTTTGTTTGAGGAATTTTTCATTCTGATAAATATTCCATACATTACATTCGAGATGTGCACTAACACCTCATGCAAGTTTACATGTAAAATGTCCATTGTTGTTGTGCAGTTTTAACCAAAATTGGAAATATTCCAATAAATTTTGATAAAACAGCCCAATATCAAATTCCACAAAAAAATCTTCATCTGTTCCTTGGTTGCTACAGACAGACAGAGAGACAGATACATATAGCAAAGCTAATATGTGAATTTTCAGAACTTTTCATTCCAAACATATCAAAATATAAATGCACAAATATTATTTTGATATCATGCCAATGAATATTGGAGTTCCATACCGTATCTGCTGTGTCCGAACTCCACCCTCTTCAGATACAAACATGTTGCCCACCATGTTTGTCAGGGATGAGAGCCAACTGGCTGATTGTGGTTCCATATGTTGGGTCATAAATTGACGACAGAATTCTGTCAAACAGGATGTAATGACCTGAATAAAAAGAACACTGTGATTTATTCATAACAAATAGACTTGCTAAAATACTCGACCTAAAGGGTAGAAGAATGTTATATTATGGTTTGATCTATCCCTTTCTAACATATGGAATTGCAGTATGGGGACAAAGTGCTAAGGCACTTACTAAAAGAATTGTTATTCTACAAAGAAAGAGCAGTAAGGTATACTGCAGGTTAAAAACCTTTGGAATCATGCAGAGATAGTTTTAAACAACTTAAGATACTAACAGTATATTCGTCGTACATACAACAAACCATCTTATATGTAATAAATAAGTGTAATTGCACAGTAAATAAACAGGTACACAAACATAATACAAGAAACAATAATGATTACCATAAATGGGTGCATAACTTAGAACTTTATAATAGTAAACCTTCAGTTGCTGGTTGTATCTTTTATAATAAATTACCTAATAATATAAAACACCTTGAAAATAAAAACCAGTTTATAAGGGAACTGAACAATTTACTCAGTAATGGGTGTTACTACTCAACTGAAGACTATATGAATGATAAATTCTTAACTACTGGATAATGATACATGCTAGAGGTAAACAATTGTTACATATTTTGTTAGCTATTCGTTAAGAATTATTGTATTTTTGCTAATTTTATAATATCAAATGACATGTCCTACATCAGTGTAATCTGATCTATAGGATTAATAAACATGAATGGATGAATGAATGAATTGTTAACATCATTATAATGACATAATGACAGAGAATCTGGGGTATCATCAGAGGTTAAAAATGTTAGCTTAAATATGTCAGGGACCTGAATATTTCACTGCAAAATATAAAATGTGTATGTATCATGTGGGGGCACACAGTTTGTGTAGTTCGTTAAGGCACTGTGCTACAAGCTGGAAGGTAACGTGTTCAATTCCTGATGAGGTCACTGGATTTTTCAATTGATCTAATCCCTCCAGCTGCACTATGGCTCTGGGATTGACTCAGCCTCTAACAGAAAAGAGTACCAGGACTCTTCTTGGGGGTAAAGGAGGACAAGCTTGTAAGGCTCGCCACCATCTGTGAGCCAACTACCTAGAATATGTGGGAGTCTCTTCACCTCACAACCCTATGGACCTCCACGACCTGTTACAGGGATAGCTTTACCTTTTTTTGCTTATATACTATACAAAGCATATAATTTTACACTCATCACAAAGAGATGGGTCATCTAATGTAAATACACACCAGTTTTGTATACAATTATTATAAATTACGAGGGTTATTCAGAAAGTAACCTCTGGTGAGCTGTTAACAAAAGAAGCAATGGAAAAAAAATTATTATATACAAAAAATATGTATATACTTAAGCTAATTATCAACATAGTCACTGCTGGAATTGAGGCATTTGTTGTATCAGGAATAAGTTTTGTATGCCTGTGTCAAAGAAGTTCTGCTGCCAGTGAGCTCGGCCATGTTTTGACACCTTCCATCAACTTCTCATTATTGCTGAAGCACTGTGATCCCAACCAGTTCTTCAGGTATGTTAACAGGTGGTACTCGCTTGGAGCAAGATCAGGGCTGTAAGGAAGGTGGATAAACAACTCTCAGCTGAAATGCTCTAGCAGTGCTCGAGTGATCAGCATTCCATACCTTTTGTTCCGAATGGCTGACCCACGCAGTTTTATTAGTGTTTCACAATACACTTCTGATGTTATTGTAATCCCTAGTTGCATGAATTCCACAATCAACACTCCTTTCCTGTCCCAGAAAACAGCTGCCATCAGCTTTCTGGATGTCAGATGTTTGTTCAAAGTCTTTTGGCTTGTTTTGTGAATGCGTGTGCATCCACTGTTTTGACTGCTCTTTGATTTCAACATTCACGAATTAATCAATAATGAATAAATAAATCAATCAATCAAAACCCAGGTTGCACCACCTGGTATTCGTATGATGTGACTGAGAAATTCATCACCATCTTTGTGGTATCACTCCAAAAAAAGTCAAAGTCAAAGCCATTCTTTGCATTTTGTGTCCACCCATGAGCATTTTCAGAACTCATCTTGCACAAAACTTGTGATAGTCTAGCCTAGCTTTGATAATCTTGTAAAGAAGAGTGCATGAAATTTGTGTAAATTCACATAAAAGTTCTGAAACTGTGAAGCTCCATCTTTCACAATTTTTTTGGTCAACAGTTTGAACATCACTCACTACAGATGGCCAACCACTTCCCTCTTCATCGTGAACATTTTTTTTGAACATTCTACACCTTTGTCTTATAGTTCCTTCACTCATTACATTTTGGTTGTAAACCGTGCATAAGTCATGATGGATATCAGCAATACTCATGTTTTTCATGTAAAGAAAGCAGACAACATCACAAATTTTGCAGGACACATCATAACTCACTCTACAGAGACAAGAACAAACACTAGGTGACCAGTTATGTGATGGTTTACAAGGCGATGAATCATATGACACTACCTTGCAAGAGCAATGTGTCCCCTGCTCCTACATTAGTTGCCTAAAATAAACTGAGGTTACTTTCTGAATAGCCCTAGTATATATACAATATCTATATCACTTTTAGTTACATATTCCAATGTAAAAGATCATCAGGCTACAATATACATATTCTAAGAAAACTGCTGTAATTGCTTATGTTGTTAATATTGACCACTGTACTGCTATTGTAGCGTTTCATCTGAATACACATACTGCAGCCTGATTATCCTTAATGCAGCTGAAAGTGATACAGATGTATGCGATTTATAATAATTGTATAAAACACTGTGAGAGATGGTACATAAACATAGTGATTTGAAGTCTTATGGCCAAACTTTGGGACAATCTGGAGCAGAAAATGTAAACAATTACCCAGATCACCACTGTTTCAGAATGACACCAATTCAAAATTTTAGCCTGTTTATGTTCGTGTAGTAGAACCTTTATAAAAACACAAGACAGAGCTCATACTGTATTCACTTATGGCTCACATTACTTCTGATGGTAAATAGTGATAACAGCAAAACAAGATGGTAGAGTTTACTAATGCAGAGTAAGCTGATGTGGCTTTTGTGATGAAAATGCTACAAAAATTGCATATGGGATACAGACAGGGAACAGTAACCTTTGCATCCAATTCTGTTGATGGCTTCTATGTATAGTGTTTGCCTCCATATAAATGCAGACGAAACTAACTTACTGTGTCATGTACTGTGGACTGACGAGATAATATTCACAAAGAGCGGAGTATATAATCTCTACAGCCTACACAAACGGGCACTGGAGTTTCCACATTTTACTTGACACTCTTTCAGTAATGGTTTAGTGTCAACATTTTGGTTATAATTATGTAACTTAACCATACGTGACAGCAAATAATCTTCACTTCTAATACTGTTCCCCATAGCCACTTAGTAACAGCCGCATCCGCTGTTACATCACAGTGGGAAGTGGTTGCCTGTTACCCTAGTAGTGGTAGCAGCGTCCGCTGTTACGTCACAGCGGACGTGTTGCCTAACATGCTCCTCTGCATCTCTCTACATCACTGCAGGCAACGTTACTGGTGACATGTGTTACTGTGTTTCGCGGACTCCATGATTCTCAACAAGTTCCTTGGATATACCCTGTAATGTTCATGAGGGCGTGTAGTTTCTACATGACAGTGCTTCTCCCACTTCTAACACCAGGAGCATAATTGAACTATTTTCTGACCGCATGGACTGCCCATGAGAGTCCAACTGTCTGGCCTCCATGATCTCCTTGATTTTTTCTTATGGGGAAGCATCACAGAAAATGTGACAGCCTGATCACTTGCACTGCAGTGACTACAACAGATATTAGGGTCCAACCATGACAACTGGTTCATGTCAGGTACTCTATTAAACATCACTGTGAAGCATGAAGGAGTTACATGTGAAGATCTCATAAAAAAAAAAGATATTAGGGTTCAACCATGACAACTGGCTCATGTCAGGTACCCCATTAGACTTCACTGTGAAGCATGAAGGAGTTACATGTGAAGATCTTGTAAAAAAAAAAAAAAGATATAGGGTCCAACCATGACAACTGGCTCATGTCGGGTACCCCATTAAACTTCACTGTGAAGCATGAAGGAGGTATATGTGAAGATCTCATAAAAAAAAGATATTAGGGTAAAACCATGACAACTGGTTCATGTCAGGTACTCCATTACACATCACTGTGAAGCATGAAGGAGTTACACGTGAAGATTTCGTAAAAAAAAAAAAAAAAAAAAAGGGTCCAACCATGACAACTGGCTCATGTCAGGTACCACATTAAACATCACTGTAAAGCACGAAGTAGTTATATATGTGAAGATCCTGTAAAAAAAAAATACACAGAACTATGTATGTCCCCAAGACACAATCAGACATTTGTGTTAAATGTTATGAAAAATTAAAGTGAAAAGAGCAAATAATTTCAAAATCTTTAGTTTTCACATGTTGTAATTAGAAGTAATAAATAAAGATAAATGCAAATAACCAAATTTATACATCAATGGACAATTATTCAATTTTCTTAAAAAGTGGTGAAACATTGTAACTCAACAGGGGTGATGACTCAAATAATTTCTTTATGTTTCTGACTCCAAAGTGTCTCCCCAACAATCTCCTACACCCCATAAATATACTGGTAACACAAGATAATGCTCAAATATGCTATTTCAAGCATATGACTGAATCTGTTGAACAGAAACAATTTCAATATTAAGCTGCTAA
This sequence comes from Cryptotermes secundus, assembly GCF_002891405.2. Classification (NCBI taxonomy): domain Eukaryota; kingdom Metazoa; phylum Arthropoda; class Insecta; order Blattodea; family Kalotermitidae; genus Cryptotermes; species Cryptotermes secundus. The sequence continues at coordinate 499,121 of NW_019745094.1, forward strand.
TGTTGAGGGCTTATCTCTTCCCATCTGATGCATGAGAAAGAGATATGACCCCAGGATAGGAAAAAATGTTAAGGCATGAAAATTGTGCCTAACAACATCCTGTGAAGGTGAACAATGAACATGGAAGTAAATTCCAACATTCCTAATCTCAGCACTAGATTGGAGTGAGTGTTCAGCTTCATGCTTTATTTGCCTTTTCCCTCTTAGAGTCACTGGTGCACAACCAATAGCAGGGGTCATCCACAGAACTATTCCGGATATTTTTTTAATAGAGTTCATTTTGCCAATGTGCTATATATATTAAAATAAAAAAAGTAAAATGATCATCCAAGTATACCTAATTAGATATACCTGGATGATAATTTGACATTTTACTTCATCCTGGATGTGTTCTGAAACAGAAATATAGTAACATTCATCAAAGGACTTGAACTCTGGTTATGTAGTCCATTACAAGCCACTACACTAAATTGTTAATGGCTCCCAAAATGCAAATTACATACATATACATGTATTTTATTAATTAAATACCAAAAAATTCCTGAATTAATTATCCGATAGCATAAGAACACCAGAAAATTCCTCAATCTAAGGATACATTTTATATCCCTCAGCATTTCTGGATGTAAATCTGAAATTTACAGATAAACTACTGCCTCATATGTTAGGTGATCCTCAGTGCTGTATATGTTTGGTTAAAAGTACTAAAACAGAAGCATGGGCTCAAACTTAGCTAGGTGTTAGCACAGAAATTACTAAAACTGTCCATCCAATGATTTTAATACAAGTATGTGAGAGAATACGGCTATTTTCTTACATGTAATATTTTATTTTGAAATACTTATGATATATACAATGCTGATGTATACAACAACCTGGCCATATCCATTCAAAGCCAGTTCATCATCTAGAATAGACAGCTTGACAATGTATGGATTAGTTGATTCATGCTTCCGATAGTTCACAAGGAGGGTCAGCAATAGAACTGCATCATGGCCATGCTGCATTCTGTTTGTAGGTTCACTAAGCAACTGCACATACAAAATAACACAAGATAAATGCAAAATCAGGGCTTCTCACTTTTTATATAACTACAGAGCATACAAAATGCAGATTGTCAAAATAAATTTTAGGAATGTTGCTCCCATCTCAAATAATCATTTTATTATTATATAACAGTTGGAGGGATGGAATTATGAATCATACATGTGGATGATTCTGTAGTACAAACTTCATATCAAGTTTCATTAAGACATGTTCATGGGTTCCAAAGTTAATAAAGGCACTTCAAGAATGTATAAGCCTATATTTCAGTGTCAGATAAGAAGACTTCATAATGCCAGGCTCAGCACTCTAACTAACCTGTATGAGTGCTTCAAATATGATGTTTACCATGAGGTACTCTAGCAGTGTGTTCTGACTAACATTGTCAGTTCCTGTCACCAACACCAGTAGGAGCTTAAGGCAGAGGGCTTTGAGGCTAGTTGGATATTCACCTGAAAAAGGCACAGCCAATAAAGCACTACTACATAAACCAAGAAAAAAGACTGCAGCCTAAAGATGAGAAGCAATTTGTATTTACCAGTCAAAAAATTACTACAGTGATCCAGTAACATCTGCATCATCTGATCGGCAACTTCAAAACCCATGAGGATGTTGATCACATCAAACCCAAATTCTGCTGAAGTTTTTTTATAGATGCTATGGATTACAGCACAAAGTGTCTAGAAACAAATCAAAACCAGGATGCTCGTTAACTTCCACACAAAACTGTGCTGCCCTGAAAGTAAAAAATATTTTACCTCATACACCATAAATTTATGATACTATTAGTGCAATTCACTGGCACAGGATCAGGGTGGCATATGTATAATGTAATTACTTTTCAGGAAGAAAACCTATTAGTTTGGTATATTTTTATTGTAACATTTTTTATCGGGGAATTGTACTGCTACTTACATTTTCTGCATGTTCATGAAAAGAAACTGTGGTGTGTGTGTGTGTGTGTGTATATATATGTGGCATTTGGAATAATTTAATTTAATGTTACTTATATTTTTATAAATAATGATTTCAAATTTGCTAGATTAGCTATAATGTTCATTTGATCAAAATGACATATGCTTACATGTATTGAAATTACATAAGTTTAGTATACAACAAGCACTACCAATTGATGGCCATGACAACTATCACATGAGCATGTACTCTGTGAAGCTGGTACCTGTCCAGTGACCAAATTATAAAGCTCTTGCAAGCAAAACAAACATATACAGAAATGTATAGACGGTTGCACGACCAAAAAACCAAATTCCAGGTGAAAAATGGGAGAAAACAAATTTTATAGAAAAATAGTGTAACATCCATTGAGAAATTAACAGATTCTCATCATCTGTTATATAAGAGTCTGTACTACTAAATTCTCTGCTTTCTCCCATATGCCTTTCCACTTACATGTTATCACATGATACGTTAAGGCCAAAGTTTAATGTCAGCTCCCACAAATAATATGTACAAGCAGTCAATCATAAACCATTTCACATAACTTGTATATCAAAATATTATCAGTATGCACAGATAATACACTGAAACAGAAGACTGCTCACTCATTCAAGACCTACTACATAACTTACACTCATGCAACATGCTAATGGTTTACAATTTGCTGCTATGGTAACCCAATATTGTACAATGTCAGATCTTTCATCTGATGATTATAGAAGTTTTATATATATATACGTAGGTCATACCGAAAGTCATGAGCAACTTTTTTTTTGCATGCAACCTGGGAACAGCAGATGAAAGAGAGTATGGTGGTAGGTGGAACCAGCTGTTATGTTAACCTTGAGTGTCTTGTGACGTCAATAGCTTGCATCATGTGACCAGTATCACTCCTAACAAAATGGCTGACAATATGTAGTTACGCCAGCGTGCTGTCATCGAATTTCTTGTGAAAGAGGAAATCCCTGCTGCATAAATTCACCAGAGACTTCAGTGTGCTTATGGAAGTGTGTGCATGGGTGCAAGCACTGTTCGAAGATGGGTGATACATTTTAAAGATGGGAACACCAGCATCGAAGATGAGCCTCAGAGCGATCGTTCTTGAACAGCCTCAACTGAACGCAACAAGGAAAGGGTGGATGAGATCATTCAAGATGACAGGCATGTGACTGTGGACACAACAGCCCAAAAACTTGGAATAGGGCACAGTGCAGTACAGGAGATGATTGAAAGCTTGGGCTATAAGAAAGTTTGTGCTCGCTGGGTCCCACAGTTATTGACCGAAGACCACAAAGGTCAGCAAAAAGCCATCATCTCAGAACTGCTGCAGAGATATCGACACAAAGGCGATGATTTCTTGCTCTGTATTGTGACAGGTGACAAAAGCTGGTTTCGCCAATATCGAGCCTGAAACGAAACGGCAGAGTATGGAATGGTACCATTTGCATTCTCCATCAAAAAAGAAGGCAAAGACAGTGCCATCTGCTGCGAAGGTGATGGGCACAGTCTTATGGGATGCAGAGGGGTTTATTCTGGCTGAATTCCTGGAACCTGGACAAACCATCAATGCTGCTCGTTATGTGCAGACGCTGCACTAGCTCCGTCGTGCACCGCGTGATAAACATCCGGGATGAAACATCATCATCCTGCATGACAACGCTCGCCCCCACGCCACTCGTGTCACATTGGAAGCAATTGCAAAGATGGGGTGGGAAGTTCTTCCACACCCCTCCTATAGCCCTGATCTGGCACCCTCTGACTACCATCTTTTCGGATTTGTGAAGGATCAGCTGCATGGACAACATTTTGAGACAAGGGAGGCAATTCAGAAAGCAGTGTGTCAGTGTCTTCGAATGCTGGAACGGAATTTTACAGAAGGGGAATTTTCAAACTCCCAGAACGCTGGGAGAAATGTGTACAAAGAAGTGGNTGATTCCAATGCCATTAATTTCAGTACTATATGTCACCATCAATGACATGCCATTCTCACTACCAGGCCTCATAATTGGCAAAGAAGGTGTTACTGTGTTCTTACAGCATAATGCAGTAATAGCACAGGGAGGAGGATGGCTAATGTATTACTGTACAAACTGCACAAGTGCAATGATAATATTGTGCTGGACCCTGGAATACATGCTTAACAGCAGCAAATACACTACTTTTACTTTATTTTATATATTAAAGACACTTACAAAATTAATCCATATATGTTTCACAATCGTTAAAGACAATAAATAATTTATATGTGTAATCTAATGTCTATACAAGAATTATAACAATTGGTTCTGACAACACTAACATACAGTACTGATAAAGTAAATTCTTTAAAATGTTTGAAATAACATCTATACACAATAAACTAGTAAATAATTCTGTATGCTCTGCAATCAAATTCAATTCAAAAATTAATTTTCTATTATACATATGCCACTACATACTACTACATTATGTAATATAACATTAATTCTTTATTATTATAAGAAATGTGTCACGCAAGTCTTATTTTCCTTGCAATATTTCCATTTTACACAGGCTGATGGATGAAAATTCTACAGCCTCTTCTTTCTTCTTATAATCTTTACTTTCTGATTTCCTGTGAGCTCTTTCCTTTTTTCTTGATGTCTTCCAGTACCTGAATGAACCATCTTGTTCTAGGTCGTTCCATATTCTACCTCTTCTAAATTTTAATTCTAATGAAATTCTTGGTCTTATTCTATACTGTTCCAAGGCATACCTTCACTTTTCGTTGCTGGCACATTAAATAATTAGATACAGTATCACTACAAGAGGCCAATTCACAGTAACACATCCTTGTATGTTATAACAAATATAAACATATAAATTGTGAACCAGTTATTATATTGTAGGGCTTCCAGTCCACAGGTCATCAATATTTTGATAATTTAGTCTTGAAGATGGCATGTAAGTCACAGAAACCCAAAGCTGAATACTAATATAAGACAATAATGACTGATGAATTAAACACATAGTAAATATTTTAAGTTGGTTTCACTATACAACACTAGAACGGACAGTGCAGTCAGTATAGCAAGAGGCTACAGGCTGGAAAACCGAGGGTTCAGAGTTAGAGTCCTTGTAGGGTTAAGTATTTTCTCTCCTCCACATTGTCCAGACCATCTCTGGCATCAGCCTCATATCCAATGGGTACTGGGGGCTCTTTCCCCAGCGTTAGAGCTGCTGGGATGTGAAACTGACCCCTCACCTCCAACTAGTACCAACGCCAATAAAACGTGAATCTATACATTCACTTCCCCATATGCCTTCATGGCATAGTACTTAATTAGTTAAGCACAGGGACACCTTCACCTTTCACTGTACAACATGAAGCTGAACTTCAGTTTAGCTATATTTACACTACTAGAGCTCTGAACTTTGTCCACTTCCACGAGAAATAATACAATATATCCTGACTTGATTCTCTCAAGAAGTTATAAAATACAGGCATGCCATCAGTCAGTGTAACAACAGGCTGAATGCCCAAGGTTTGATTCCTGGCAGAGGCAAAGGACTTTTCTCAACACCACAGCACCCAGCCTCCTATCCAATCAGTACTAGGGACCCTTTCCCTGGTGGAGGGGTTAAGCAACCAGGGCACACAGCTGGCCACTCACCTCCTTTAAGTCCCAAGGTAAAAAAATGGTGAAGCTACACTTCCATCACACCACGTCTTTGTGGCATAATTCTTAATTAATTAAGCACAGGGACAACTTTACCTGTTTACAGGTTTATTATGAATATGGTTTATGGTTTCACTAATATTTTTATCATTTTGAAATACAATGTATTTCACATTGAAAAATACATATTATGAGGTGTGCCAATTTGGAAAATTTTTAGATGCACTATCCTAATCTTAAACTGGAAAACTAAGCCAGTTATTTTAACTACCAGTAACTCTATGGAGCAGAGTTCTTCTTGAGAACAAAAAAGAGGTACAAAATGACCCCCATTTTATGGAACTTAAGGGTTCATTACAGTTATCACAACAGCCCACTGCTGGCCCCTAATCTATGTCAAATTAATCTAGTCCATAACCTGCCATTCAGTTTCTTTAAGATACTGTACTCTACTGAATTAAATACAATACCTGTAAAGCATATACAACACGTATGTGATGTTCATGTCCTAAAGTTGCAATACAGTGCTTGAAGAGAGCACTGATATTCTCCTTTATTGCTATCAGTTGTTCTCCATTTAGTTTCTGAATTTCTGCCTCCAGGCTGGAAACCTTGAATAAAACAGACATTTTGTATTACTGAACAAAACCAATTTGATAAGTTACATGGAATTTCACTCTGATCAACATCATAAAAGTAATATCCAACAATGTCTTGAACAGATGGATGGATTATATGTTATTTAATAACATAGTATCAACTGCAGCAGTTATTTAGTGTCAAATGATGTGAGATCATGATAAGATATAAACTTCTGTTTACAATTAGACTTCTCACATTTAAATTAACTATCCTCATAATACTTATATACAATAGTTAATGGGAAGCAGTATAAAATACTTCATATGAAAATTATTTTGAGGTGAAAATGTTTTAATTTAATTTCACTGTACAAAGTCGGTAAAGGGAAATAATCACATACATTTCCATTACATTCAACAAGCAGTTTCAACTTACTTTGGGTTTAAGAAGAAAGAGTTCATCCCAAAAATTTGGGTTTCCTAATGATGGGTCTTCACCCTGTAACATCACAACATGTTATTTATATTCTGAAAAGATTCACATTTTGATTTATAATAATTCTGATATTATTATTATTATTATTATTTGTCTGCAGGGAGGTTGACGTATTCGGAGCCAGGAAAGTTCTACCCAAACAAATTTTAAATATAATATAGCTGTTAGTATTTTTATTAAATATTTCTGTTTCAGTCCATATCAGCTATTTGTTTGTTTGCTTATACTTTTACTTTTCTTCATTATTATTTCTTCTCAGTACTTACTTGTAATTTGTATGTTAATTTAATAAGTTTGTCTAGAATGTAATTCATTTTTCTGCACTGTGCTGTGTCTGAAATTGGCCTTGCGGCTGTTGACTTGGCACATTAATAATTAAGAATTGAATTGAACTGAATTAATTGAATTGAATTATTATAATTATTATGTATGTTATTTATATGTATTAATTTGTTTTCCTCCAACATTAACCTTTAATCATTGTTTGACTTTATATTGTGTTTGTCCAGTATGTAACTACTTCTATCATACACTGTGCTGAGTCTATAATTGGCCTTATGGCTGTTGGCTCAGCACATAAATAATAAAGAATTGAATTGAATTGAATTATTATTATTATTATTATTATTATTATTAAGCACTAAAATCTGAATCCAGGGGTGGCCAAAATAGCGGAACTGTTAAGAAATTGAGGAACAGAATTTGTGTTGGCTACACTGAAAGAACTTAGTTGACAACATTCAATATTCTTCCATTTGTTTACATTCTGTAGTGCTCATGTCAGTGCATTAGTGTGATGAATGACAGTCCACATGAAGGAATTGGAAAATGAGAGACCTGTCCGATTTTTTTGGTGTTCAGTTGGAGCATCTGTGACAGAAAATGCCACATTATTGGGTGTACTGAGAGAAACAATTTCTAAGGTTATGTTGACATAGACAAACTATGGGAAGACAACCTCAGTGAATAGGAACAGTGGGTGAAAATCAACACAGACAGAAAGAGATCGTCGTGCACTGAGAACGATTGTTTCAAAAAATCACACAACTACTGTAGCACAGGTGACAGCAGAACTGAATATTCATCTTGAAGACCTTGTTTCCACAAAAACTGTCCGACGTGAGCTTCACAGATTTGACGTCCAAGGTAGGGCTGCACTTGCTGAACCACTGATTAGTGAAAGTAATGCTCAGATGCATAAATGATGGCATCACAAAAACTTGAAAATGTTCTTCAAGAAGAATGGTATAAAATTCCATTGAAGACTGTTCAAAATTTGTAAGAGTGCATTCCAAGGATTGCAGCTATACTGAAGACAAAAGGTGGTCCAACACCATATTAATAAAGAAATGTGTACAGTACCTCTAGTGTTTTCATTATTTTGTCCAACCCCTGTACCTCAATATACATAATCTTAACTCCAAACAATATAAAATGCCTAGGGATTATCCTTATATCATGATATAAGCCAACTGCTTCGTCTTCTGACAGCGAGGCCAGCCTCAGTGAAAGTGACAGTGACAGGGGCCACAGGGCCCCCCCCCCAACTTCTGCGTGATGCCTCTTCACAAAGGGGAATGTTGCCAGAGATATCACATGCGCAAGCACTTCTAGGAGCTCTGGTAAGTGTTCTCCAAAAATTTTAGTTCATAAAATTAATTAGGAAATTTTATATTAATTTTTAAAGTGAACAGTGCACAAGTTAGGGTGCTAGGCTTAAAAACCCTGGTCCACAGCGTTATTTAAACAACTTGTCCTCAATGTGTTAACAAGCAACAAACTGCATGCTCTGGCCATGTTTCTCAGTGTGTTGTTCAAAACCAAGTGACTTCAAGCATAAAAAGAAGTTGTTTCAATATAATGTACACATACCCAAAAATTTAGAACCAACCTAAAAAGTAACAAAATGAGGTAAGTTCCAACTGTAAAAAACAAATACCAGCATATATATCCATTATATGACTTGGATATAACACAGTAAAAGTTTTAGTGAACAACATTTTCAGTGTGGGTCCATTTTGGATATAGCTTATAATGTGATCAAGCACATATGTACTGGGCATAAAAAACATACCTCAAAGCATGACAAGTTTTGCAGTACTCAGAACTTCTGAAGAAATAATCTGCCATGCACTTACAGTACACCACACTGCTACTTTTACACTGTGTAGCAGTGTCTGTTGAATGGCATGAGTGAGTTTCTTCACCACATATTTGTATATTTTGCATGCTGACATGACCATAGTTAACAAAGAGAAACAAAGAAAGGTGGCAACACTGTGAACAGAGTGCATAGTATCTTTTCTCTATAATCATTACCAAATTTAATGATGAATCATATGCACAGTCAACAAACGTAGTGTCATGGATCGGTGCAGTGTGATTGATATGGTAGCACCTGAAAGTTCTGCTTCCTCAGATCATTTCATCTTAGGGTGTGAACTGCCATGAGGCATACAGTTTGACAGCAAATGATGAGGTCCTTCATAAGAAATAACATTTACAGAAAGAGCATTCAGAAGTTAATTCGTAAATATCCATGAGACAAGTGCTTACAAAGCTGCATGTATCAAAGCTTGTCAGAAAGTGATGATTCATGGGTTCAGTTTGTGACAAAACAAAAATCTACAAGGAATGTGCCTACTGAACAAAACATTTATGATATTCAAGCATGATTAGAGATGAATACTTAGAGGTTGGCACAAAGAACTGGACTTCCACTGGCACCTGCATTCACAGCCACATGACTAAATTTCTCAAATTTCATGTGTTTAAAATAATATATGTGCATAAGCTTAACCAAACTGATTATGCAGCAAAAATTCACTCTTGCAGCTGGTTGCTGCAAAATGTGCCATTACAAAGTGTAAAAGTGGGTCTGTGGTGTGCTGCAAGCATGCTGGGAGGCAGAAGGAGGTAAATTCCACATTACACGACTTTACATTACATTATATTACATTACATTGCATTCCCTGGGTTCGAAGTTAGTCAAATGACTGTAGGATGTAGAATATGTCATATAAATAATAAAAAAAAACATATGTACAGTACAACTAAAGTTTTCACAGAAGAAAACATAGTGGTTACACATGGGACTATTAAAATATATATATATCAATACTGTCAACTTACACTACTTACACAACCTTTAAATGGATGAGTAATTTTTTAGAAAATAAGTATTCATCACTACAGTAGAATGTCTATGTGTTTAATTATTGTTGTAGTACTATTTTAAATTGTGCCTTTCCATTCATAAGATTTTGGAGATCAGATGGCAGATTATTGAAAACTTTAATTGCAGCATAATACGTGCTTTCTCTGAAAACATGCGAGGTTAAGAGTTGGTTTCTGAACATAGTGCTTGTGTCTTGTGTTAACGCTCTGTACATCTGCATTGGTCTGAAACTGTTGTTACTTTTAATGAAGTTTTTTTTTATTGCTAGTGGGGTGGGACTATGTCCCTTGTACTGTGCCCACTTCTGGCCGTCTGTACCAGCCCCAGATGATAGGTGAAGGTGATTGTGGAACAATTGATGGAATGAAGATTGGCAGGGGAAACCGAAGTACTCGGAGAAAACCTGCCCCAGCGCCACTTTGTCCACCACAAATCCCACTTTACCAGACCTGGGATCAAACCCGGGCTGCCGCGGTGGGAAGCCAGCGACTAACCACTTGAGCTATGGCGTGGACTTTAAAGAATTTTACTTACTTACTTACTTAGCGGCCTCCGTAGTCTAGAGGTAACATTCCCACCTCATGACTCGTAATACGCGGGTTCAAATACCCGGCNGGAAACCCACCCTCTCCAATAACTAACTAACTACTTACTTACTCACTCATGGAGCTGAGCCCTTCTGGAGGAGCATCCAATTCTGCAGCTATTCAAGAATTTCCCAGCATTTTATGGAGCCCGAAGGTCCATTACCGTGTTCACAAGAGCCCTCCACTGGTCTCTATCCTCAGCCAGATCAATCCAGTCCATACCACCCCATCCTATCTCTCCAAGATCCATTTTAATATTGTTCACCCACATATGCCTTGGTCTTCCCAGTGGTCTTTTTCCTTCTGGCTTTCCCACCAATATCCTATATGCATTCCTTGCCTCCCCCATTTGTGCTACATGCCCTGCCCACCTCATCCTCCTTGACTTGATCATTCTAATTATACTTGGAGAAGAGTACAAGTTATGAAGCTCCTCAATATGCAGTTTTCTCCAACCTCCTGTCATTTCATCTCTGTTCAGTCCAAATATTCTCCTCAACACCCTGTTCTCAAACACCCTCAGTCTATCTTCCTCCCTTAATGTCACACCCATACAGAACCACAAGTAAAATTAGAGTTTTGTATATTCTAATTTTTATGTTTTTTGACAGCAGACGAGAAGACAAAAGGTTCTGAACTGAATGATAGGAAGCATTACCCGAGTTCAATCTCCTTTTAATTTCCTCCTGAATCAGGTAACGATCTGTTATCATTCTTCCAAAATATCTGAACTGTGCCACATTTTCAAAACATCTGTTTCTTATCTTTATGTCATGATATTGCCCTGCATTTTGGTGACGAGACAGCAACATATACTTAGTTTTCTCTGTGTTTACTTCTAGACCAACCTCTTTACTTGCGTCAATTAAAGCTTGTGTGTTTTTCTTTATGGTATCTACATCATCACCCAGTAGATTCACATCATCGGCATAGGACAACAGCTGATGTTTCCCGTTTAATTTCAGTCCCACCTGGTTTCCCTGGAACTTCCTAATGGCATATTCTAAAGCAAAGTTGAAAAGGAGTGGTGATAAAGCGTCCCCTTGTTTTAGACCATTCTGGATAGGAAATTTATCAGACAAATGTTTACCTACACGGACTTTACTATACGTTTCGTTTAAACACATTTTAATCAACCTAACTAGTTTCATGGGTATCCCAAACTCTATCAGAATATTGTACAATAGTTCTCCTAACTGAATCATGGGCTTTCTTGAAGTCTATGAATAGCTGATGTACTGTCTCATCGTAATCCCATTTTTTCTCCAATATCTGACGAATGCAAAAGATTCAATGAAGTTTATTAGTGAAAATATATATTCACATGGAAGAGATAAGATCTTTAGTCTCTTATACAGATCTCTACAAGAATTGCAGGATTTGACACCCATCATGGGTCTAACCATTTTCTCTTGCAATATAAATACCTTTCTGCTGTCAGCTGACTTATGCAAAAAACTATTCCATTCATCATTAATGAGTGTAAGTACACACACACATCCAACAATACAACGCACGTAGCCACAAGAGTAGAACACATCATAAGACACAATATACACACAACATTAGAAGCATAAGAATGACCCCCATGTGGATGATTAATAATACACAGGAATTTTAAAAATATGACGTATGAGATAATAGCTTTTAACAAGTTTTAAATACATAAACTTTATTATTATATAAGGACATATTAAAATTTAATATTATTTGTAAATGGACATATAAAGGCAAGCAGTGAAATGGTTAACGGATCGATACACCTGAAGATGGCAGCATACTGCCGAAACATGTAGTGTAGAAGTGGTAGATGGGATTGTATGCACTTGAAGACTGTTAATATATACACATTATGAGTGTAAGTATGCAAAATAAATTTATTTTAGAGTGTCAGTGTTGCAGATATACAACACAGATGTAACTGCATAACATGCACCACTTAGCTTTGGAACCAACTCATCGATATGTGTTATCATCAATTTGTAAGCCAGGGAATTTTGTGTTTATTGCCTTTTCCATATATATATATATGAAATAATGACAAACACTACACTGAGACATATGATGGCCATATATGGAGTTTTTCTATATACTACAGAGTGTAAAGAAATATATGTTACAATGCTTTGTGGTAGATAGATGGGTTCAATCTGATCATATTTTGTTAATACACCAATGTCCAGGAATGCTTTGTTTAAACGCTAGGGCCTCTTAAATGTGGAGGAGGACACCCTTACCTCTAACCTCTGTGGCTCACTGGTGACATTTACCTACCATTTCTCCCAGAGACCTTACGCGAGCTGATGGAATTTGTGCCTTTGGTGGTCCGTTGTGAAAAGTGATTGCAACATGATGGCACCCCGGCACACTGCAGTAATCTTGTCTGTGAGTATTTGGATGAAACCTTTGGCAACGGAGGGATTAGATGTGGGGGCCCAATAACCTGCCCCCTCACCCCCCTGACTTCACTCCACTGGATTTCTTTCTCTGGGGGTACATGCAAAGCCTCGTGTATGAGCCTTCAGTGGACACACAACATGATCTCGTGGCAAGAATAGCAGTAGCAGGTGGAACCATCTGGGAAATGCTGGGAAGCTTTCAAAGAGTTCAGCATAACATAGCCAGGCAACGCAGAACATGCAATGGTGTTGGCGGCCACCATTTTGAGCAACTTTATAATGTAAAACAACAATAATAGCCTCTAAAACTTTTGCATCCTACTGGAAACTTCTGTGGCCCTTAGTGCCAAAAGGAAGCATTTCTGGACATTGGTGTATTAACAAAATATGATCAGATTGAACCCATCTATCTAGCACAGAGCATTGTAACATGTATTTATTTACACCCTGTTTCTGTTTTATTACAAATGTGAATGGATACAACTGAAAAATGAAAGTACTTTAATCAGAAAACCTTGCTTACTTTAAAGAATAACTCATAAATCTGTACAACTTTCTCCTTCAGTTGTCTTTTCGAACCAGACCCACTTCTCTTTCGTGATGTCATGACAGCTATCTGAAGTTAGTTCAATCAAAAATACCTAGGAGAGAACACAGAATGCAAAATTAAAAAAAAAAGATATAAAATCCAAGCTGCGAGACCAGTCACAACACTATTCCCCAAATAATGCATTGACAGTTTTCAGACTATTCTGCCTGTGTACTTTTCAATATGGAAATACTGCCTGAAACTCAAAGTTTTGCAATAATCAGAGGCTGGTCCAGAAATCTCTGGTATACCATTCAGATTTATGTGTATTTTTACACATGCATTTTCTGCAGCCTGTATTCAGTAAACTGAGGCAGTAAAAGTTTCAATATTAATGATTATTTGATAATCAGCTGGTGTTTGCAGTAAATTTTATTTTACAACCAAATTATTACAGTATTTTTAGTTTCACAACATTAACCATTTCTACAACCAAATATACCTCCTGCAGGTAACACCAAAGTACAACAAGAACAACATTATGCCTGTCAGTTACATGTTTGATGGGCCTCGTATAATATGTCATATAGGTAATGCATGACACAAACTCTGTCCTAAGTACAACAATTTATTGTAGTTCTTTTGTCTTCTTTTCTTCTATACTTTTCTACTACTTGTTTCGGCCGTAAATGGCCATCATAAGGTGTATTCTCTCACGTAGCTGTTACATTGCATGTAGTTTAAAATTTAAAAAACACCAGCTTTCTTAATTGTTTATTTCTGTGTTGTTAATAGGTCCTGATATATCAGAATCCCCTTGCTGATAATTGTCAGATATATATAAAATCTTTGCTAATTTACATACGTCAATTTGATTTTTTTAATTTTGGTATTTTAAAATCTTCAATTTAAATTTTAAAAATTTTTTAAATTTAAAATTCACAGGGATACCTGCTCTAGGTCTACAGTGCTGCAGCGGCTACTTCTTGCTTTCAGCACTGTTCAGGTATTATCTGTAATACACAAATATTCGTATTACTATCTTATGTTCATTACATTATTCTTATATGTTTTATGCTGTTATTTGTACTTACTCTGTGTAGGCCCCTGTTTATCTTTAGTAAGCGTGCTGTCTGGTGTATTGTGCGCTGTGTTTTATGTTGGTGAGTGTAGGAGGGGAATGGGTAGTGGGGGGAGGGAGGTACCGTTAGTCTGTATAGATCTCGTGTATCGTTTGAAATATGGGATTGTGTGTTTCTATGTGTCTTGTCATTCGTGTGTAGGCCCTTCTTATTTATTTTATATATATGGTATTTCTCTAATGTATTCAAATGTCTACCCTTCTTTCCCATTGTTACAACATCCATTACGTCTGTTACTGTTCCGTATGCATGTCCCGTATTTAGTATGTGATTTGAGTATCCGGAATTGCTATTATTATTTCTAATATCATGTATATGTTCCTTATATCTGGTGTTAAATGTTCAGCCCATTTGTCCAATGTATTTCAATGGGCAATCTACACATTTCATTTGGTATATGCCACTTTTATTGTATTTATCTAATTGTGGTTTATGTCTGAGTATATTTTCTATTGTGATCCGTGCGCGAAATGCTACTTTTATCTGTGTATCTTCAAAAAGTTTTGTAATTTTTCTTACTTCTTTTGTACTATATGTAAATATGGCCCACTTTGTTTTTTGTTGTTGTTGTTCATCATTTGATTTTTGTTTTTGTTTTGTCTCATTTGGTCTTTTAATTATGTTTGTGTCATATCCGTCGTTATGTAGTATGTTTTTAATAGTGTTCTTCTCTATTTGTTTTCCTTTTTTGTTATTTGGTAGGTGTAGAGTCTATTTATTAGATAATTAATACCCGACAATTTGTGCTCGAATGGATGGCATGAACTGCTAGGTATTATGATGTCTGTTTGCGTGGGTTTCCTATATATTGCAAATTGCAAGCTATCTTCATTACGATGTATTGTTATATCTCGAAAGTTAATAGATTCTTGTTGTTCTCTTTCAATGGTGAATTTTATAGTTGGTTGCAATTCGTTAATTTCTTTGAGTGTATGTTCTATGTTCATTATTTTTTCATCATATATTATTAATATGTCACCCACATATCTAAAGCAAGCCACTATTTGTTGTTTTACTAGAATGGGATATATTTGTGTGTGTTCCATATATTGTATACGTGTATATGTTTCTGCTATTATTGCTGATGTTGGGGCTCCAATAGCTAGTCCATCTGTTTGTTTGTAGTATTCTTGGTCAATCTGAAAATAATTTTGTTCGAATACTGTTTTTAATATATGTATTATTTCTTTGTGGTTTTCTTTATCCATTTCATGGTTTTTCTAGAATATAGTGTTTATTATATTTATGGTATTTGTTTTCGGTATATTTGTATACATGTTTTCAATGTCAAAGGAACCTAGTCGCATGTTCTTATTAAGTTTAATAGTTTGTAAATCCGCCATTAAGTGGGAGGATTTTTGGACATTGTATGCGTATATTTGTATATTACAGATAATACTTGAACGGTACTGAAAGCAAGAAGTAGCCGCTGCAGCACTGTAGACTTAGAGCAGGTATCCCTGTGAATTTTAAATTGTAAAAATGTTTTAAATTTAAATTGAAGATTTTAAAATACCAAAATTAAAAAATCAAATTGATGTATGTAAATTAACAAAGATTTTATATATATCTGACAAATATCAGCAAGGAGATTCTGATATATCAGGACCTATTAACAACAGAGAAATGAATAAATAAGAAAGCTGGTGTTTTTTAAATTTTAAAGTATGTGCAGTGTAACAGCTATGTGAGAGAATACACCTGATGGCCATTTACAGCCGAACATGTAGTGTAGAAGAAAAGAAGAAAAAAGAACTATAATAAATTGTTGCATTTAGAATGGAGTTTGTGTCATACATTGTGTAGAGTGTTACAGGATGCTTAAATATAATACTGTCATATAGGTACTAAAAATTGTTACTAAGATATACCAACCTAAAAGTTTTATGCATAGCTATTAAGTGAAACTGGTAAATCAGAAGTCTCAAGGAGAAATAAATGTCAAGATAGCCCACATTACTGAACTTAACAATACAATTAACATATATGGGCCTAGCATAGTCAGTATAGTGACTAGCGAAGGGCTGGATGACTGAGGGGTTGGAGCTCAAGTCCTGGTAGGGTCAAGAATTTTCTCTTCTTCATGTCATCCAGACAAGCTCTGGGGTCCACCCAGCCTCCTAACAAATTCATATTGGGAGCTCTTTCCCCAGGGGTAAAGAGCAGAGGTGTGAAGTTGACCACTCACCTCTAGCTAGTGTCAAGGTCAAGAAAATACGGATCTATACATACGAGTATGTCCACCCCCCATATACCTTCATGGTGTAGTGCTTAATTAGTTAAGTGCAGGGACAAATTTACCTTTATGGGCCTCATTACCATACACCTGTACAACAGTATCTGTCATTACATTTTTCTCAAAATGTGTTTCATTACTTTACTATGCCAAAAACCACAAATGAAATCAAATGTATTAAGATAACCTAACATATCCTAACATTTTACAATATTCATAGACAGATAAGTGTAACAATATACATAGGTCTTAGAAAAATGTAGCAACACAAGTATATGTGTCTGTTGATAAATAATGTAACTATATCAAAACACTAGGCTAAAGATGCACAAGTGAATGATCACTATACTATAAACATATTCCCAGGTCACACTTTCATTTATTCATTCTTGAAATTATTACAGGTGGTTAACTCATTTTCTCTCTACCTGAACATGTGGTATTGCTCAACACAACATTGGAAGTAGACCTTCTTGCATGAAACATTTATTTGCTTTACAGATTTTGAGTTTCTTGGAGCAGCCATTTGAAAGATGCAGGCCAGATGAGCATGGAATGTTGAGGAATAAGGCAAAACCTTCACCTTCAACTTCATTTTTATCCATAACCATGGTATTGGTGCAGAAACTACAGTTTATTCAGTAAAAACAATGTCTGTGACAAAGATATTAGCTTTCTATATCAATGTCTGCTAATTATTTGGACCATATAGTACAGACCAAGTTTTTATACCTGACCTTTGGGCTTTGTAGTGGGACATTAATTCCAGCAGACAGGCAGCATGGTGCACTATAACTAAAGCTTCTAACCTATGCACACACTAAAATTGTTATCAAACTTCATGAACCTGACCAGATCCACTACACATTCTGCTGAGAATGGCCAGTTCAAAACACAACCACAGTGGCTATGATATATATATATTTTTTCTTTTTATACAAGACGGAAAAATTTCCGTTGCATGCAACAAGCATATCAAATACAGCCCTGATATACGCAATCGCCACATTATTCTCCAGAATTCATACCATCTTCGATTTCGTGATCGGGTGTTGGAAAGGTACAAAACAATGTTTCAAAATTAGTTTCAAACAATTTGTGGTACTCTATCTATAACTATTTCCAAACGAGTTTGTTTTTCTGCTCAAATTCCTGACTCATACATCAAAAGATATCAGACTTTGAGGGGTTATGTCGGTAAGTAAAATCCTTCTCATTTATTACGTGAAACGACTACAACTCACAATTTCTCTACATATTCATTACAGATCAACCGCTCTATGCCTCTTTTGCTTGTAGTTGAAATCTTTGCTGTCACGCGAATGTACTTCCATAATTTCGAAGGATGCATCATACCAAGGTCTGCATTTATTCAGGACCCTCCTCAAACCAGAGAGATTAAATACTACTTTTCGCCTCCATCGCCTTACAACATACATACACACAAACCAATTTTAAAAAAACATGCAAACAATGATAGCGTTTGGATTTTGACTATAACAGACGAAAAAATCAGATTACTTTACCATCAAGAAACACTATTTTATTCTACGCCTCCAAACCTTAAACTGCATACACAACACTCTTTACAATCAGTCTGAGAGTTAAAATTGACATTACATATTCGTATTCTTATTGCTTCGCTAGAATGGGATTAACATCACCCAAATTTCTGCTATACTCACTGATTATTTCATTGTTATGTTGGGGGAAATGAATTGTTGTTTTTTTTCTTCTGGTTTTTTATCCGTGAGTCCGAAATTATTTCCACGGAGTAAAGTCCTGCATGTGACATAGTCGCTGAACTGCCCGCCCCTGCCCGCAACCGTCGTTTATGGAGCCCTGCTCTGATGATCCCGCCTCTGGTGCCTGGATTCACCTGGACCCCTGACCCGAATTACAAGAACCAAGTCTACTCACATGCCCGTTTTTTTTTGTGCTGCCCACTGGGCCTCAAAGGCCATGTTGCTATTAAGACATTCCGAGTACTTAGGCCCCAGGGGCTCGGGTAACCCTTATCCAGATATTAGAGAAGTAGCTGCTATTCTTCGCCAGAATGCGAACGAGGCCGTGGTTGTCCGAACTATGCTTGGCGGACTTCACTCAGAGGAACGAAATCGACCGGTATTTTATGAAAGACCTGCACTTATACTGATCTTGATAGTGTACATTAAATATAATGATCATAGTATTCCAAGTCATGGTCGAATGGTAAGCCATCTTCTGTTGAAGCTAATACTACGATTCCTTCGTTGTTCTGTGCGTCAGTGGCGTCAGTGGCATTCTACCTTTGCAATTAATGACGGCATACTCGCTGGCTCGCCGGGACTGCCTTGCTGCGTTATTTACTTCAGTTTCACACGGCCGTCAAGCTTGTGCTGCCGTCATATGGCAGAAACGAGAATTATCTGCTTACATACGACACCATTCAGTAGTTTCTTAAAAAAAATACTGTTTTGGCATTATTTTCCTATTTGATTCATCGGTTCTTGTTCACCATATACTCTTTTATTATATACTAGTTTGTCTATGCAGAAAACTCTGCACGGCAGTTTAAGATGAATTTTTGTTGCTTATTTATTTAACAACTCTAGGCGCTTTTCTTTTCTCCTTGGCACTACAGCCCCAGTGGGCCTAGGCCTACCTCCATGAACTTCTCCGACTGTAGGCACTTAGGTTCACACATATATTGTACTTGTCGTCGGAACACATTATATGTCATCAATTTATGCATTTTGAGGCCTGTTCGCTCCTTTGTAAGAAATACACGAAATACAAACTAGCATATGTTGCCCCAGTTAAATGTAGCATCAAGGTAGGAAAGTAACAGTTAATTTTACACGGTGGCAGCAGGATCTGTACCCCTGTGTAGTCCCCCTCCCATCGAAATAAAAACGAAGAGCGCGAATTTTTTAATAGCTGAACGTTCATCAGCAGATCACTGTGTCCACGTGATCTGAGGCATGAAGTGTATTCTCCCTGAACACTTGAGTCGTGGGTTCGAATCCCACTCGAGGCATGGATGTCTGTGTGTCTTTATTCTGTGTTTGTGCTATACTGGTTGTAGGTGTTTGCCTTGCGACGGGCAAGGAGGCCTACCCACTGTGTATAGGATTGCGAAACTAAAAAAGAGGCCAGGGCCCAACAAAGGGCTGTAGAGCCATTGGTGAATGGTGAATGATGTATAAATGAACGACTATTAGCTTCTAAATGAGGACTATACACCATGGAGTTATTTCAGTTACTAGCTAATCCACAAGGACATTAATAAGCACTCGTAACGTACGAGTGCATGTCAAGTCAGCTCGAGCACAAGCAAAATGAAGCTTCGCCTGCGTCGATTAACTGCCCCAGAAGGTCAAGAGCACATACGAAAGACACGAAGCAATTGGATAATTGGTGCACGAGACGCCTTGGTGTCTCATCTTGGTATCTGCAAGATTGGTTGCTAAGTAACGAGACTAGACAGAAGATCTTATTATGTCAAGGAAGCCTGCGTTCTCACACGTTTCGAGCACCCAGAATACATACAAAATTACTGATTTTGCGACACTGATTAGATAAAATGCGTTCATAGAAAATGGAGTTGACAAATATATATACACCTCCTCAGATATTACATTGCGTAAAAGCATAAAAAACTTAATTTGTATGTTACTAAAGGCGCACCATATCTAAAATATTTCAAATAAATTATTAACAAAAATGCCCCAGAATAATTTTACAACATTGTTACCGCGACTGAACCTTAGTTGATCGGCGTTGCAGATCGTGGTTTGGAGCTCATGGCGGACAATTTGATCTTCTCAAATAAGAAAAACTTGACGTTTCTGTACTAGTATTTTTGCTTGCTGTTGTAGCTTTCGTTACTGACTTCCTCTAAATTAAAAGTTAAGGCAAAAAAGAAATGTGGTATCATTATTCTGGAACCTTCTCTATGTATAATTTTTGTATATGTATATACACATACCGCCTCTGTGGTCTAGTGGTCAGAGTTCCTGGCTACAGATCCAGAGTTCCGGGTTCGAAGTAGTGGGACTGGAACGGGGTCCACTCAGCCTCGTGAGATAATTCAGGAGCTATTTGAAGGAAATAGCGGCTCCGGTCTAGGAAACCGAAATTAACTGCTGTGGAGACTCGTTGTGTTGACCACGCGACAATTTCTATCCTCTAAAATTGGCACTAACTTCGCCCACAAGCGACGGTCGCTCGGTCGGTATAGTTCGCTTGCGGACTAAAGTCAATTAAAAAAATATATACATATATACTAAACTCGGTATTATGCGAAGATAAATAGTAAGTTTCTTGCTCCGCTCGCTTTATCGCCATAGAAATATTCTCTGCAAATTATATTCATAAAAAAATTTAACTGAGATCCGTTGATCTCTTTCAGATGAAACATGAGACAATTAAGAACTCTCATTAGACTGTAGGAGTTGACTTCAGCTGGGGGGGGGGGCTTAATTTGTACCCATCGACGTGTAAAACGACATTGCGCTCCGTAGCATGCCCTCAGAATATGCGTATTTTCCACGTGTCTGGTTCACTCTGTACACTGAGTTCTTCTAGTGATGCATAATTAATTACGGAAACACTCAAGTATTGTCTACAGGCCACGGAGTTACCATATAAAAAGGAGAAACGTGACAGTCCATTCGGTATAGTAGCCTGCTACGGGATGGACGACTTAGGGACTTAATTTTTTTTAATGCTAGTGGGGCGGGACCAAATCCCTTGTACTGCGGTCACTTCTGGCCTATTGTACCAGCCCCAGATAATAGGTAAGGGTGATTGTGGAGCAATTGGCGGAATGAAGATTGGCAGGGGAAACCGAAGTACTCTGAGCAAACCTGCCCCAGCGCCACTTTGTCCACCACAAATCCCACTTGACCAGACCCGGGATCGAACCCGGGCCGCCGCAGTGGAAAGCCAGCGACTAACCGCTTGAGCTATGACGCGGCCCACTTAGGGACTTAGGAGCTGTGGTTAATTTCCCGTCAGGGCTAAGAGCTTCCAGACTGACTCTTGAGGCCGACCACGCCCCTATCCAATGACCAATGCTGTTTATTTCCCCGAGGGTTATGCAACCTGAAATGAATCTGACCACATAACTGCCCATGTAATGTCGAAACGAAGCATACAATATGCAGTGATGTTCAATTAAGTACAGAGACAATTTTTATCTTACTCTTACGTGTATCGCGCGTCACCAGTGCGGCACATAGCTTTCTTCCCCTGGGTTTCGGAATCTTATAACCTGTTCTGTAGGATTTGACGTTTTCAAAGAGGTGGTTATGAACAGTTCTACTTTATGGGACACAACGGCATGCAGTCCGTTGAAGTTTAACCGTTGTTTCGGAGGAACGTGCTGCTTCCATCTTCGGGGTTGAAAAGTAAGCCAAATAAGGAAGTAGCATGAAGCATGCAGAAAACAGTCGCGGGGGCGACATGTTCCACTGAAACGTCGATTGACTTTCAATGGGGTACACTGGGTTACATAGCAAGTGATAAAAATTGTATCCTACTTAATTATAGACATGTGGTAGTTTTCCTTGGCAGAGGACCGGTCAGTCACACAGCCACTCCTTACATAGGACAATACAGATAGAACAAGAAGTTCTGGGAAGAACTAATCGTCTATTTTCCTTTCGTACGACACGGACCGCATACAAAACGACTAGTCCAAAAATTCTTCTATGATTGCCCTTGTGTTCGTTGCAACGGTAACGATTTTAACTAGCCGTTGCCTAACAACGGTAGGGAATACACATAGAGACACACAGACTGTTGTGAGGGAATCATGAATTACGCTGCTGAGATTGGCTCAGGTGCCACGATAAAGAAACCAGGTTTTATAAAGATTGGTTCAGGTATTCAAAAATTAATGGAGGGGATACACAGACAGCAAGGTGATCGCATAAGTCTAGTTTTCCCTTTTCAGAACAAGGAAAGTAGACTAAAAATCGCAGAGCACAAATTCCTCGGTCGGGATCCGAGTCCTCGATGAAGTGTTCGTGCAGTAGAAAGCAGTATTTGCCACAGAACGTGCGGCCATTTCTCTGAAAAAAAAAAATCCTTGCAATTCAGGAACTGAGACGTCACACGGCAGAATATTCCCGTAAGATGATGATTTGAATTTCTCGTCCTGTCAGAAGTCTTAACTTGGCATTAAACAACAGTCGGGCCTCTGTCGTGTGATTCATTTGGACCTAACGTATGATTACTCTCTGCTTGCTGATATGACGTCGACAGACACGAAGAACAAAGGTTAGTGGAAAGTTCATTTGAGTGGCGAGCAAGTCATATCTGTTCCACATGTTAATGCGCCATGTTTCCAGTGCAATGAACCAGCTGGCCACTGTTCCTTATATTTTGCCTCTCATCTCTGTGACATTACGCGGAGATATGTGGTACTTACTCACATCTTAACCTTAAACTATTTCTATTGCAGGAAATATTCTACCAGTCAGGAAGACGATGAATATAGGATGTAGCAGTAGTATTAATTGTGATAAACTTATGTTTAACTAATTAACCTGTAGATTATATTTAACCAGACAATTTTGTGGATATAAATTTAAGCACGTCCATATTAATAACAGTATTAATCACGGAGGCTGTAATACTGCACCCACGAGCCTTATTGCCAATGTACCAAATTGGGATTTAGGTCTAAAGCAGAGACTCGCCATTGAAATTCAGAAAGTTGTTCTTCTCCGAACATGTCACTTCTGAAAAATTATAGATCTTGGGGCTGTTTTCTGCCGTATTTCAGACAACATAATTAATAACTTCAATTAATAACCCTAATAATAATCAGTGGGTCCCTTATCACAAAGGAATGTCACGTCACCAAATTGTAGAGAATGCCGTCTGCAGATTTGGGGATTAACTGCTAAGGCATGCAATCACGCACATCCGAAAATTTTGGACTGGACGTTTGGTTAAAAAAGCGTTCAAGAAGTTTCATGTTCCGAAGGAACTGTTGAAGTTAAACAGGAACCAGCTACGATGGGTGGTGGGACTACTTACAGGACACTGTCACCTTAAAGGACACCTCTTCAACTGGGACTAAGTGATAGTTCCACTTGTGAGAGGTGTCAATAAGAAAATGAAACAGCCACACATATTCTGTGTGAATGTGAGGCCTTAGGTTATCTAAGATTATGTCACTTGGGTCAATACTTTGTGGAACCAAGTGACTATTTCGACGCCACCACGTACAAAATCTCACAACCCTATGGGCCTCCACGGCCTGTTACAGGGATACCTTTACTTACTTTTTTACTTTTAAGTGAACTGCAACGTGCAATTTTAGCGCGCATCAAAGCAGTGTAACAGTCTGGGCGCATTGAAACACCTGAGGATGGCCATCTATGGCCGAAACATGTTGTGTTAGTGTTGAATGGTGAATATTTTAATGATTGTTGCATCATTGACGGACTTGATACACAAACGTTTAAGAATTCTAAACTAAACTGAACTGACAAGGGACTAGCGGTAGCGTAGTTTGTTGAGGCATTATGCTACAAGCCAGAAGAGAGCGGGTTCAACTCCCTATGAGGTTACTGGATTTTTCAATTGACCTAATCCTTCCAGCCGCACTATGGCCCTGGGGTCGGCTTAGCCTCTAAGAGAAATGACTACCAGAAATCTTCTGGGGAGTAAAGGGCAGCCGGTGCTTAAGGCTGATAATCTCTCCGTTATCTGTGAGCCGAATGTCTAGAAAATATCTATGGGCCTCCAAGGCCTGTTAGAGGGTTAGCCTCACTTTTTTTTGTGTTGTGGCAAATGGGGGGGGGTTAATTTTTTTTAATTTTCTGTTATAAAATATGCTTTAAAATATCCAATAAAGAAACGTTGACATCCATAAGTTGTTATGTTTATATATACTTCTGATTTTTAAATGTTGTATTCTGCCAGAAAGAAAGGCATATTGATAATGATTATGACAATAATGATTCAGAACACCACAGGCACCGCTAGGATTTTTCCAGGAGGCAATCAGAAAATTTGTTTATAAACTTAAGTTTAAGCCGCTTAGGACAATTTTTACAAATTGATCTGGAGTGTTCAGGATAGGAGTACGTACTTTTGTTAGTACGTTTCATTTTTACGTACTACTAATATTGGCCTTCGCCGGCTCCCATGCATAATACAAAAGCCATTTGCCAATGTGGGGCCTTCTTGTAGTCCGAAGGTCTCTTATCACCATCGTAACACCTTATCAAGTCAAACGAGATACTAAGAGTTGAGTAACATGCACGTTCTAACCAAAGTGAATCATGGACAGCATTGAACTCGGTCATATGAATGTCACCACCTTACAACAGAATGAGAAGTTTTGTCCCACTCATCAGTCTGTTGGGAATGACGTACTTCCGGTCTAGCAACGTGACATGACAATAATATCCAGACGAAACAATATTTACATGGCTATCACTACGATATTTTCCCATCCAAAACAAAAGAACAAGAAGCACTGATTTTCAATACAAGTGAATGTCTGAAGGTTGTAAATTAGCTACTTTGAACATAGTGCTTAAATTAAATGCAAAATGGGGGAGGTCATATCCATCCGATACCATGTTACATCTCACTAACAAGTCAAAAGGCGTAGATGGTATTGGATAATGAAAATCTACATTAAACATTGACCGTAAGAATTTGATTTTGATAAGTATCAATCCTTTATAGCACCTACTTCACATCTTCTTCTGCAGTATCAAGGATAGGGCCAACGTTCCGTTCGAAGGCTAATTGAACTATTCCTTCCATCTCCTCCCAGGTCGACCTAGATCATGTCTTGCTGTAGGACTTAAGAATATGCTTGACATGATAGGCTTAAACATTCAGGGGTCAACTTTTCTTCATTTTCTTTCAAGTTTCTCTGGTAGTGTCTGATTTAAATTTCTACATGCTATCTTATATCCTTACGTCTCGCTTTTCCCTCATTTAAGTCATAACGTTGACTTCAGAAGTCTCCTTTGATATGCTCCCATTTTTTGTCTTACTTTCTTAACACAAAGTTTCGTCATTTTGTGGTCTTCCTCAGTCCCTCCAGGCTAATGTAGGGATAATATAGCTACCCTTTGATATGTGTAACAATTATGTTAAAACAACATTCATAGGGGTTTAAATCGCATAAATCTTATACAACTTCCCTTTCTCGTCTTATATGCCTCTTATGTCAACCACACAATATCCTGCTATCCATCATCTCTTGCTCTCTCAATAGGCCAACAAACAATTTGTGTTAAAATGAATGCCATTAACTGAAATTGGTCTGAATTAACGGAGTGCATTAAAATACAGTCACATATAACGTGGAGTATCCTACCTCGAACTAGGTCATGACCATTACGACCAATTTATTCCTCACATTTTTAAATTCATAATTCATTAATCATCCAAACATTTGACGCTGTACGAGTATAGTCCGAGCTACTGACACCTTCCTGAAATAAATCAGCTACTTTAGACCCCATCCAACAGCAGTTTACACGGAAATCAGTTTAGGAATGAAAGAGGCGGACACAATGGTGTTTTAAAAATCGCTTTACAAAATTGGAAGGATATATATACATTTAACAATAAACGGTAAATGAAAACATAATACAAGTATGAAGAAAGCAGTCTTCTGGGATTTGGCACCGTGTATAAGTGGTGTTAACCGACGTTTCGGAGGAACGTATCGCCTCCATCTTCAGGGTAGAAGAAAAAGTATAAGAAATCTGCAAGCGACAAGACCGTGAGAACGGTAAAAGCAGACTGCTTTCTTCATAGTCACCGCCGTGAAAGCCTCAAATCTTACATAATACAAGTACATAGGAATGTAGTGATGTTAGATCCCGTCCAATATTATGGGTATCTCGATTCCCCGCTTTAATTCTTATGGGCATTTGTTAAGAATAATTTGTACTTTCCGGCTTTACGTGCAAATGCTGATGATCCACAGGCAAGAATTACAGGCGCAGTTGCAGAAGTCATGCCAGACGTAACACCTGGGACGAAATTCATTATAAGTGGGATATTTGTCCTACTACGTCTGAAAGTCACATCGAACTGCGACTCTGACAAACGAGACAGAACTTTGTGTTTGTCTACATTTCAATATATTTGATTTTTATTTACCACTCATTAATAAATGTGTACATTCTCTCAGAGCGGTAAAGCTACATTTGAAACATCATGTAAGTACAATGTGTGCGAAGATTGTGTAGTAACACAAAATGGAGCCTCAGTAAGTAAATCTAGGCAAGCTTTCAATGCTCCTACATGATGTGACATTACTGCAATGCTTTACCGGACACAGAATCAGCTTCTGTAACCCTAGGTAACATTGATCGCTCATTGCGTCCTTGACCTCAAGCTGATGGCTCATTAATCGGGATTGAGGAAGTATGTCTAGTGGTAATGCAACTGACTCACATTTGGGAGTTAACCGGGTTCGAATCTTCAACACGGATTTATTGTCCTGATAGATTTTCCACGTATTTTCCTTGGTAAATTTGTGTAATATAAAATGTAGTACATTAATATAGGCCAAATCGCTTTTCCTCAAATTCAATAAACAGCTGAAACGCAATAAAAAGCCACTTGAAACTGTGCGTGAGGGGAGCAGAACGCCATGACACTGAGATGTGCATGGGCTAGTATTCTGTTCTGAAATAAAGTATTTATTGTGTATGTTACAAAATTTGAATTTTTCACTGCCGTGAAGGTAATATTGTGGTCTTCTGAGTTATGACATTTCCTCGTCTTGTAACAATTACGAGTAATATGTTACTGGACATTATCCATCATCTTGTCTGTTCTTAAAAAACCGTCTAGTTTCTATCAAAAACACAACGTTTCGGGAACTGGAATCTGTCCCCGTCTTCAGGTAAAACCTACTCAGTTGGGTCCAATAGACAGAGCTAGCCCTTATCTCCGGACAACTATGCCAGTTTCAGAAAGGGTTCGTCCGGAGATAAGGGCTAGCTCTGTCTATTGGACCCAACTGAGTAGGTTTTACCTGAAGACGGGGAGAGATTCCAGTTCCCGAAACGTTGTGTTTTTGATAGAACTAGACGGTTTTTTAAGAACAGACAAGATGATGGATAATGTCCAGCAACATATTAATTGTAACAATTTACCATCATCACAAACTTTTAGATCTTATCCTCGTCTTGTAGGTTGGCACCACTGTTTCCGTGGAATATACTGTATTCATCTTCAGGGAAGAAATTCCTGTATGTTTCTGCGAAACATTGGTACATACCTACCAGACTACATGATGTTATAATCCAGAAGACCATAGTATGAACCAGAAGCTCTGTTCCCGTCATCACAAATGTCAGTAAATGTAAGAAAAATGTACATTTGCCAGAATTATTAGTCAAGCTAAGTATGAGAATGTGGATAGTGTGGATAGTGATAAGACGAATGTGATTGCGTGTAATTATACAGCTGTGTTCGTACACCTGAGGATGACCTCTTGAGGTCGAAACATGTAGTGTAATAATAATAAAAAAATATGTTGTGTGGTCGATAAAATTGACTCTAGTAGTGTGTATGGTCCTTCGAAAAATAGAAATAGCTGTCATATTCTGAGTGATCACACAAAGATCGTCTAATCGTGAAGACAGTAACAAATAACATAACATAACATAATATGTAAATAATAAGTACCACAAGATCACTCACGAGTTCCTCCAGAATCTTTCTACAGTGCTCGCTGTTATTTGCAATTGATGTGAATGGATTGAACGGACTGAAATATATTGCAGCTCTACGTCAGCAATTATTTTTTTTATTTTTTTATCATGTAGGATTTAATAAGTTAGAAACTCTCATATTTACAGGGCGACTTATCCTTGTTGTTGTAACAGACATGATCTAGGAACGAAATACGTAATTAGAACAAAATTCATTCGAAAAATACAGATAATGTTCAGTGAGAACTTTTCGTAAGCTTTTTCGACAAGGTTAACCGCATATTTTTAAAGGTAAAGAAACCGTTCAGAAATATTTTAAGCCACAGAAAGCTGTTAGTAGGCCTGACCCGTTTTTTTTGGGGGGGGGGGAAGTCTTAGTCTACGCTGTTAACGGAAGAAGTTGGAAAAAATTCTGAATTACTGGGTTTTTGGACTTTGTCCATCGCCCCGTATTCCAAAGAGCATTAAAGAACACAACGTTTCGGAAACTGTTCCCGTCCGCAGAAGGGGTGGGAGACACCTACTGTCTTCGGTCCGTTAGAAAGAGCTAATTTCAATCACAAACATATTCGCTTTGTAACTTATTCTGAAATATTATTGATTACTATCTGAATAATTTAGTGGCAAATTCAATTACTAGGACTACTAAAAACTGGTATTGTGGATTCGTATTCAACTTGGGACTTTGTTGTATCTTCACATTTTCTTGCTCTCTGTGAAGGAAGAAAGAGACTTTGCAATGTTTCAATCTCCTATACAGGCAATCATACGTCAAGCTAACAGATTACATGTACAGATATAATAAAAGTCAGCCGCAATTGGAAAAAAGTTATTGAAGATGATTCTCCGCATGGTAATATAGTGTTCACTTTCGAAGGTATTTTTTTCTGTTATGTCCCAATAATGAAGTTGGCCGAGGATATACAAGTAATATGTATCGTTTGTGCTTCGGAAGCACAATGTTTGTAGTAAAGGCCAAACGTCAGATGTTTGGAAGGTTTTTGCGTCGTTTTCCTAAGTCTTTTCTGCTGGATGTTGGGGTAATACATAAATGGGTACAGCCGCTTCCTCTCCAGTTTTTTGCCTCCAATCCCGAACTACACCGTGATGAAATATAACGAACCTTCATTGCCATCACATTTTCCTCGACAGAAATTTTGGCAGACTTCCTAGAAAAAGGAGAAAGATGGGAAGTAAAAATGCAAGAAAGAGAGAAACCGAAAGAATGAAAATGAACAGAAGAAAGACAAGAAAGTCTACCAAATCTACGAACAGGGTACGTCATAATTTGTGTTGGCAACTTACGGAAGGAAAGCCCCTCGTAAATATGTCTGCATTTCCCACCGGTTTATAAATGCTGAAGTACAGGTACAATAGGCCATCGTTATACTGATCCACGTTTCAACACCAACGCGGATGTGCCGCGGCTATGATCATATCTCCCAGTAGGTTTACACGTGTTTCATGTAGCAAAAATTTCTTTGAAATATTTCAATTACGATATACACGTAATACTGTATAGGGAGTCGGCAGAACTTATTCAAGCAGGAGGCGAAATATTACGTTCTAAGATCCACAATCTAATTACTTCTATTTGGCATAAAGAAAAATTGCCTGATTAGTGAAAGGAGTCTATTATTGTACCAGTTCACAAGAAGGGTGATAAAACTGACTGTAGTAATTATCGGGGGATATGACTGCTATCAACTTCATATAAAATTTTGTCCAATATTCTTCTTCTTTCAAGGTTAAGTCCATATATAGATGAAATTATTGGGGATCATCAGTGTGGGTTTCGACGTAACAGATCAACTACTGATCAGAATTTTTGCATTCGTCAGATATTGGAGAAAAAATGGGAGTACGATGAGACAGTACATCAGCTATTCATAGACTTCGAGAAAGCCCGTGATTCAGTTAGGAGAGAAGTATTGTACAATATTCTGATAGAGTTTGGGATACCAATGAAACTAGTTAGGTTGATTAAAATGTGTTTAAACGAAACGTACAGTAAAGTCCGTGTACGTAAATATTTGTCTGATAAATTTCCTATCCAGAATGGTCTAAAACAAGGAAATGCTTTATCGCCACTCCTTTTCAACTTTGCTTTAGAATATGCCGTTAGGAAGGTCCAGGGCAATCAGGTGGGACTGAAATTAAACGGGACACATCAGCTGTTGGCATATGCCGATAATTTGAATCTACTGGGTGATAATGTAGATACCATAAAGAAAAACACACAAGCTTTAATTGACGCAAGTAAAGAGGTTGGTCTAGAAGTAAACACAGAGAAAACTAAGTATATGTTTCTGTCTCGTCACCAAAATTCAGGGCAAAATCATGACATAAAGATAAGAAACAGATGTTTTGAAAATGTGACACAGTTCCGATATTTGGGAACAACGATAGCAGACCGAAATCTGATTCAGGAGGAAATTAAGAGGAGATTGAACTCGGGTAATGCTTGCTACCATTCACTCCAGAACCTTCTGTCTTCTCGTCTGCTGTCTAAAAACATAAAAATTTGAATATACAAAACTATAATTTTGCCTGTGGTTCTGTATGGGTGTGAACCTTGGTCTCTAACATTAAGGGAGGAACATAGACTGAGGGTGTTTGAGAACAGGGTGTTGATGAGAGTATTTGAACCGAAGAGAAATGAAATGACAGGAGATTAGAGAAAACTGCACAATGAGGAGCTTCATAACTTGTACTCTTCTCCAAGTATAATTAGAATGATCAAGTCAAGGAGGATGAGGTGGGCAGGGTATGTAGCACAAATGGGGGGGACGAGGAATGCGTATAGGATATTTGTGGGAAAGCCAGAAGGAAAGCGACCACTGGGAAGACCAAGGCGTAGGTGGGTGGACAATATTAAAATGGATCTTAGAGAGATAGGATGGCTCAGGATAGGGACCAGTGGAGGGCTCTTGTGAACACGGTAATGAACCTCCAGGCTCCATCAAATGCTGGGAAATCCTTGAGTAGCTGCAGAATTGGCGGCTCCTCCAGAAGGGCTCATCTCCATGAGTAAGTAAGGAAGTAAGTACAGGGAGTCGGGATAGCTCAGTCGATACAGCGACAGGCTACGGACAGGAAAGCCGGGATTTGATTCCTGAGAGGGGCAAGTTTTTTCTGTTCTCCACAGCGTCCAGACCGGCTCTGGTGCCCACCCAGCCTACTATGCAATGGGTCTCGGGGCCTCCATCCCTGGGGGTAAGGCGATCTGGGCGTGAAGCTAACGACTCACTTCCATCTAATACCGAGGTCAAGAATGCTGGAGCTACACTTGCACTCTCCCATATGTCTTCTTGGCATTCTGCTTAATTAATTAGGCACAGGGACAACTTTTTTATATTAGACTACATACGTGCATAGCGACATTCCTTGCAGAGGTGTTAAGGTGCAGAGGGCAAAGTACACAGTCCGTTATAAAGAGACTGTACGTTTCTGGTTTATCTAACCTTTGGATTGTTTTGTGCAAACAGAAAAATTTAAAGAGCACCCCTCCCCTTCCCCTTTATCTGCTGCACCTTTGTCTGAAATGTACCTTAAATTTCATATGCGTATTTTGGTCACTGCATAAATTCTGTGTACATTATAACAGGGGATCCAAAATTAGATATACGTCAGTTTCATTTACAGTGCTGTAGCTTATAACGTGGGTACTGAAACTGTGCCCCGTCTCTCGCTTTATATCAAGGACCCACTTTATGTTGAATCTATTAGTTTTCTAATGCTGAACAACTCTCTACGTCTCTAAGCGATGATCACGCAACCTCGTTCCTAGATGGAATTTAGCATATGCGGTAAACAGCGATTGTTACTCTTCAACTTCCACACAAGTTCATGTTTTATTTAATGTCAAGGACGGCGCAAACCTAACTGACGCCCTAGGAAATGGGAAAGTCCGCCCTCCCCCTTCATTTAAAAGCATATTAGCTTTCTCTGTACTTCGTCACAATTAATAAAATGAAATTTCCAGACACTCTGACAAGTGGTGATAACATGGGGGGGGGGGAAGATAAGCAGAAATTGTTTTCCTTTTA
>NW_019745094.1:531667-614901 GCF_002891405.2 Cryptotermes secundus
GGGGGGGGGGTTGTAAAATATGCGGTCCTAAAAATCGTGACATCCACAAAGGCCGTATGGTTTGCCTGTGCCTTCGCTCTGGCTCTGCGTTTTAACACAAACACCGGTATTGTCACCACAATGCTTATTAGAAAGGAAACAAAGGAAACATGCATTCATTGCGATACACGTAACATTCTATCAGTTGAAGCGCTGCTATAAATACACCAGTGTAAACAGACAGGTAGATTGTACGCAGTCACAAGCTCGTATCCACGTAGCAATGATACTACTTCGGAGTCACATGTGTCTTAGTCACGATGATGTAACTTATAGGACCTTATCAACACAAAACAGGACCTCTATATTGCAGGTGACCGGCTTCCAGGCAAATGGCAAATTATTCGACGTCTTGTCAATCTGAACATGTAATTTCCAGCATTTGTGGCCCCTAAATGCGTGCATTTGAGGGGGGGGGGATCACAAGGTCACTAGCCTTGCAGCTTTATTTGACTGTCCTTATGCATATGACAGTTGTTTCGTCAGCATGGATTGGAGAATCAAGGAATTTATAAATTTGGCGGAGAAACGTCTTGGAGAGTAACTCCCCCCCAAAACCGAGAAGTAAATGGGGCGATAAAATTAAAATGGATATTACATAAACAGATCATGGGGATGTGAAGTAAAACGGGGTGGCTAAGGATCATGTCCAACGATGGAATCTTAGTATTTGGGCACTGAAACTTCTGTTTCAGAGATTTCATTACGTTCCCCGTACCTGAAATGGTTGATCCGTATTTTGAAGTCGAAAATCAGGAAATCATGGACAGACGTAATCTTAAGGTATTCAATTGGCATTCTTCACCTTACAAATTATATTTCATATTTTTTTAATGAAAGGTCACGTTATGTATAAAAAGAAAATTAAACTAATTTGCAACAGTAAAATAAATATTTCTCCTACGCGAAGTCGTGATCCAAACAGAGGCTCCAAATCTTCATGTAATAGGCATTCGTGTGTTGCACCAACTCCTAGCTTTACTTTCTTTTTTTAACCAGCGTTTGAATGGCAGTAATAGTTGTTTGATACAACAGGGTCTTCTTGGGAAACATTCGTCTAAAGAAATCTAATTCTGCTATAATATTACCGAGGGTATTACGAATCTGTGGAAAACGTAACGGTAATGTTACCGTTACGGTAATTACGTATGTAACAGAATTCTCTCGACGAGGCCTTATACTTCAACCTCCTCCTCCTCGACCTCCGCCTCCTCCTCCTCCTTCTTCACGGATTAGGACAACTTGCCTATTTTTATTCAGAATTAACTTCTGAAACTGCGAACCCTTTTAGACATCTGTTGGAACTTCTTGGACGAGGGACAGCACACATGCAAGCCTCAAGCGGGATGCAAACCCGAAATCCCAGTATTCTAGTAATCTATCTCATTGTTTCCAGTAAGCACTCCATTTTAGTTGAATCACCATGCACCATCTGCATCCCTCCGCTGATCGCTGTAAGGGCCACTTACCTACTTATGGAGCTGAGCCCTTCTGGAGGAGCCGCCAATTCTGCTGCTGCTCAAGAATTTCCCAGTATTTTATGGAACCCGAAGGTTCATTACCGTGTTCACAAGAGTCCTCCACTGGTCCCTATCCTGAGCCAGATCTATCCAATCCATACCATCCCATCCTATCTCTCTAAGATCCATTCTAAGAAATATGATTTTTTTTATGTTATTATAAGCTTCGACTGAAAAATGAAAGAACGTTTGCCGAAATAACCAGACTCTCCGAATTACAAGCTAACGTATGTGCTCAAACAGACTGACTTGTTTACAGACTAAGGAGCACAACATTTTAGAGAGGAATGTACCACAGATTACAGTATAAAGGACGTGCTGTTGTGGTATTCATGTTTGCGCATGTGCACCGCGTGAGTTAATCACTGCAAGTTGGGAAGTATGGGAGGGTGGTTAGTGGCGCTGCTGAGGCATGGTTGGTGTTTACTAGTCACTGCTAACATATAGTTAGTGGGGTTAGTGGTTACTAGTCAGGCAACATGGCGAAGTTTATGAGTGTGATTTTGGTAGTGTTTATATTATTAGTTACAACAGAAGTTCCTGAGATCTATGGACATAGTGTTAAATCACTTTATGTGACACCGCGTAAGGAAACTAGAAATACACATACATTCGAGGCACAAAGTTTAGTGTCTGATTCAACCGGTGTTTGGAAATCATATTCCTTGACAAGTCACAATTTGCTCAAGAGGTCTGCATTATTGGAAACCAACATCACGACCAATGTGAGTTTTCTGTAGTTGTCAAGAATTGTATGCTGGTATGCAATGTATGATAAATAAGTGCGTTGCAGGACGTCCCTGGTGTCGAAAGTGTTGTGTGGTGCAATACTACGCACTTAATTGTTGCAGGGCTGTTTGGTTCTGAAATGCTGTTGGTAACAAAATTTAGGTGTCTGTACAGTACCCTGTTGCATCGAACTAATAATTGGCAGTTGTATTTGTAAGATTATAATGTGCTATATTATTACTAAGCGTGATGATGAGTAACGTTCGATGTTGCCATGTCTCCTGAAACGACGTAAGAGCAGACGACATGACATGTCATTAGGAAGACCGGAATGGAAAAAAATCGCATGAGCTGGAATTTCAGATTGAGAGCCGTGACCAATTTGGGTCATTTTTTGATTTGTCTTTCTGGTACATACATACTACAGAGCTGCAAGATGTATATCCCAAGTGTTCAGGTCTGTAATGGTTATTACCTATTATTTGGGAGTTTCAGTCCCGAGAGCAGGTCTGAATTTAGTCAATTTGGGGCCTAAACTGGCATTCTCGAGACCTTACAGAAATACTACCAATTTAAAGGATGACAGTGTAAATAGAAACACCTAAGTTTCATACTGGCGAAGATGCATCGGAATATAGTACAGCTAGCACTTTTCTCACTTCTATATGCATAATCTTGTTTTTCATAAACTGCATGGAAGCAGCTACACCATTCAGCACCT
Organism: Cryptotermes secundus; assembly: GCF_002891405.2. NCBI lineage: Eukaryota > Metazoa > Arthropoda > Insecta > Blattodea > Kalotermitidae > Cryptotermes > Cryptotermes secundus. Next base: position 534,677 of record NW_019745094.1, read on the forward strand.
GCTGAATAAGTACATATACATATCAACCATGCAGGACACTTTCATTTGTATATACTTTTTATTGTTTATTGTTATGCATTTGAGAGTTTTGAATGGTAGCATGAATGGGGACTACTGATTTGGAAGGAAGTGGTCATGGCCCAATCATGGTATTGGCCCAGCTTATGCCAGGAGGGACTGAGGAAAACTACAAAGAAAACCTGTGTGGCTGAGATTCAAACTAGGCATCTGCCAAATAAAGGTTTAGGTTGTTGTGGTTGCCCCAACATGCATGGTACTAGGTTTTGTATCAGTATAAATAAGCAGTGAAATTTTCCACGTTTTATGCATGTAATAGGTAGTGTAGGAATTTTTTTCTGCATCGTTCATTAGTGCAGTATCTTTGACTGTGAAAAATTGTTCTCATGATCATTTTTTTACCACTAGACTTTGAAATAATTACCTCCACATTAGGGGATGTAAGCTGAACCATAGTTACAGAAGGCAAAAATGAATGTAATCCAAATAATTTTGCTTAATATGAAAATGAAAGTACTTAATTTCACTGAGATCATCATTGGGATAATCTCTCAATAGAAGATTTGCACTTTAACACATGTTTTTACAAGGCAAGTAAATTAGATTTTTTTCAGAGCATTTTCAGATATAATGATTTTTTTTTCAAGCCAATTCATTATAAGAGCAAAGGGAATTTCATTCAGAACACACCTCTTGAAGAAATTCATCTTTATCTTTTTTAATTCATTTCCTTCTGTTCACATTTATTATTTACATAGGACGGCATTTTCTTCACCCCTGCACTTTTTTTGTTCATATTTATCCAGTTCTTATTGGTATTTTGCAAGGAATGAGAGAATGACGTGTATAGGTTTTCACTTAAGGCTGTAGGTTGTATAGGGCCTTACTGTTTTTGTAGAACTCAAGTAATAAAGAATTCATAAGTTCAGTGGTGTACATAATTTGAATCCCTTCATGTTTTCTTTTCTTACCTGTTGTTGTCATAAGTATGGATGTGAGTAAGCTCAAATAGCTTCTTTCGGTGCTGTGGAATTAGGGCCCTGAAAGCAATATGAGTTTTGCCCAGTGTGCTGTAGACACTGGAAAACATAATTTTATTGCACAATTGGCAGGGAAAAAGATTTATTTTTCTAGGAAGCACTTATCTGCAGTTCTTCTGTCTGGATGTGAGCATCAGTCACAAAGAATATACTGTATATGAGGTGAAAAAAAAGGTAAAGTTCTCCCTGTGCTTAACCAATTAAGTACTACACCATGAAGGCATATGGGGGAGCGGATGTATAGATCCACATTTTCTTGACCTCGACATTAGTCGGAGGTGAGTGATCAGCTTCAGGCCTCAGCTGCTTTATCTTAGGGGAAGAGCCCCCAGTACCCACTGTACATAATCATAGTGTAGCAGCCTCCGTAGTCTAGGGGTAACATTCCCACCTCATGACTAAAGGTGCGCGGGTTCAAACCCGGCGGAGGTCGTGGAATTTTTAAGGGCAGAAAAATTCAGGGAACAAGTCCTCCGGGAGGGATTTTAAGCCATGGGTCCCGTGTCGTAGATTTACGGCATGTAAAGGATCCTCATGTCTCTAGGAGACCTCTGAGCTAAATTAGGCAACAATTTGCCGCCCAAGTAGTTTCCAATGCCTCTGGTAGATGGGGGAAATAAGAGGTACTGACGGCCAACCTCGTTGGCTGAACGGGGCTGATAGCACGCACCAGTATCGGTAGGGTATGGGGACAGTAGAAATTAAAGGGGGACGCACAATGGACCAATAACTGATCTAAGTGCATGGGGAAACCCACCCCCTCTAATAATAATAATAATAATAATAATAATAATAATAATAATCATAGTGTGCAATAATGAACCTTCCGGTTCCATAAAATTCTTGGCAGTTCTTGAGTAGCTACACAATTGGCAGCTCCTCAAAAAGGGATCAGCTCCATGAGTGAGTGAATGATGTGATGGATAAATTTCTTTGTTGTATGCAAGTACATAAGATTTACAGGCCAAGAATTTTTATATTCTGTGTGATTAGCAAGAAATATCTCAAACTAATGGTTTAAGTATGCGAAAGTAGTTCTCAATTTGTGGAAAGTCAGATTTTTTCACATTCACTCCTGGAAGTTCATTTGTCACCTGCTGTCATATAATGAAGAAATAAGCTCTCAGATCACAGGCTTACCTGTGGTGTTTCACTAGTGATCACTATGATTTCAAATAGTGACTAGGGATAATTTTAGTCATCAACATAGTAGCAGTGCTATTACTTGGGTGGCTGTCTTGATATGACTGCATCTAGTTGCATGCTTATCATTTTTCTGTGAACAAATATAATATCCTACAAAATTTAAAGTCACACTAATATAAATTACTGTAATAGGATATTACACAATTTACCCCCATGTTATAATTCAGTACTATATAAATTAATCGTCCAAGTGTAGACTTTGTTTTAAAGGCATATATTCTTTCGTGTTAATAAGAGGCCGATAAAATGTAAACTCCTTTATTTTTAGGTTTTCCATCTAAATGATAGTCATCAGCAGTTGATGGTGCACTGGGCTGGTGAGGGATCAGATGTTATTTTATGTCTGGCTCGGGATTCCCCTAGATTGGGCGTAGGAGCCAAGAGTCAACCCTCAGCAGTGTATATCTCATATGACTATGGAAACAGGTTTGAGAACAAGACTGAGGATTTCAGGCTGGAAGGCAAACAGTTTCCCTATGCATTTTTGGAAAAATTTTTCATTCACCCTAAGTATAATTCTCATGTAAGTAATAATATATGGTAATACCATATGAGATGTGCTGTATTGTAGTTTGTGAGATATTAGGCTGTACTTGTTCATTATACTGCTCTTTATGTTAGCATTGAAAAGAATACAGGGTCCATACGAAATGCATGTTACAAGAGATGAAATTAATGAGCTTGAAACAAGCAATGAAAACAGAAATAAATAAATGTGTAGAGACATAAGTCTAATGCTTTTATATATAAAAATGTATTTTTTTTCATCTGCTAGGATGCTTGTGTACATTTTGTTACAGTACAAAAATCCACAATTTCTTTGTGATATAGCACATAAGAATGAACACAACCAGTAAAAGATGTTAAAGTGAAAAACCTTGGAAACATAAAGCCAAATGAGCCTATTGGCAAAAGTGGGTGGAAATGGAAAATTACATATACAGTAGAACTTGGTTATAACGTCATCAAAGGGACCTAAAAATAGTGTCGTTATAAACGAATGTCGTTGTAACCGAAATGGGCACTTCCACAGTAGCCTTATGTTAGTCACGTAAAAATCTACCAAAAACCGAGTTAAAATGTTGCATTTTTTAGTGAAATACATAGTTAAGTACAGACTAACGTAACATTAACGTGGAATTGCCCAAATGTGTAATATCAAAGACATATTACAGCGCTTTTCACTGACAGTACACACAATATTTCACGAATCACTTTAACTTTCTCTTCAATGCTTAAAACTTTCCTTTTCATTGCCATGTTTTCGCTACTGCACTTCTCTGGGTTTAGGCAGGAACACTATAGGGTAAGTAGACAATGTGAGGTCCTGTTAGACGAGATTCTAGGAAAGGAATGCAGTTAACAACCTGCCGCGTCCTCTTGCACTATTCACGCAGTCCCACCCCACACCCTTGTTTTCGCATAAAACCCACGCTCCTCTTGCAGCCCGCGGTCGTATTCTTCCAGGACAGTCACGTCAGCAAGTAGAGAAAGTGAGGGTGGGCAGACACATCGAACTTTCCCACGATATCAGAGAAATTCAGGAATGAAAATGACGTTACATACGAGGTTGATGCATTTGTGCATGTCGTACTAAGCAAGGTATAAAAACAGTTGCTTTATGAGGAATTAGTTCGTACCATTGAATATTTGATGCAATAGACAAGGTGTCGCAGAAACCGATGTTGCTATAACCAAGTTTTACTGTAGTTAATAACTGCTGTTGCCTGTGAACTTCTGTGTTACAAACTTAATTTAAGCAAGTGCTTAAAAATTTCAGTGATACCCATGCTCTAAAAATTTGTGCATCCCTCCATTAAACTTTTTTTAACCCTTACGCTGCTGCAGTCGACATATGTTGCTCTCTGAAAAACATGGCGTCCTTGCTGTGATCGACAAAACCCGTATTGCAAATTTAGATTTTCAGATCTCAGATTTCTTTGCACCAGTCTCATTCAAACTTGGCGGGTGCATAGAGTCATCTATTGCGAACATAATGAAGCATCATTCATTTCAATAGCTGCCTTCTTCTGCCCTCTAGCTTAAGAAATGTAAAAGGTTGCATCTGCACAGTGAGGCACCCACTCAGTGGTCATGTGGCATGGGTATCTCACAGGGCTAGTAAAAATGGTCTTGTATAGTTTTAAATAAAGTTGTGGACTTTGGTCAACATGTGACGTAGTGATAAGACTAGGATAGTGAATTATGTACTTTTTGGCCATCTTGGACAACCCTGATTTAATGGACTTTTCCCCTGTGAAAAATACTGAATAATTCAACATTTTTGCGACTTCTGATTCCTATTCTCTGTCTGAGGTAACATTAGTTACATTTTATCACAAATTTTCATACTTTTCACTTAAATTATTTATAAAGAAATTTATCAAAAATAATTCAGCGCAGAGGGTACTGAGAGTTACTTAACATACTAGCAGCGAAAGGGTTAAATGATTATAAATGTGATGTCACAAGAAATTTGCTTTCCCATGCATTAAACAATTTTTAAGCCGTTTTAAATGGGAGTGTGCTTAATCACACAAATGAATTATTTAGGTAAACATGTATGAAACTCTGATAAATATTATTAATTGATAAAAACTTAAAGTATGTTGATTTAAAAAATGAAAAAAGTGCAAAAGATGTTCTTTATAAACATGGCAACACATAAATTTAAATAGGGAGGAAACATGATGAAATCTTTGTTCAGTTGAGGAGGCTGTTGTGTAAAGTTTGGAAATCATTGTATTTGCATAAAACTTTTAAATTTATATATCTAATAACATTTCATAACCTGTCTATTTTACAATAACTTTATATTTTGTACAATAAATGACATTATATATCTCAAGTGAGCCGTGAGCACAAAAAGGTTGAGAACCAGTGGTGTATACACTGGGACAGAGAAAGTGTCAAGTTTCTCATTTCCTTTCCCATTGATATTGATGAAGGAGAGCATCCTTTTAAGTTCAGGTCTGGTTAGATTTGGTTCATGTGATATGGACAAGGAAAGCAGTCATATACCGTGTGAAGAATAGTCGCACCTGTTAAGCATACAGCTGGTTATCTGATCCTGTATCTGATCCTGGATTTGATGATGCTGGAGTGCTATTGAAATATAGCCACTGCTGGTCTGATTTTGATGAAATTTATCCTAGATTTGATGATGCCAAAATTTTATTGAAATATAACCACTGTTTCTAGAAAACCGAGATTAATGGCCATGGGGAACCGTTGCGCTGACCACGTGACACCCTCTATCCGCAAAAGTTGGCACTAACTTCGCCGACAAGTGGCTGTCGCTCGGTCAATATAGTTTGCTTGCGGGCTACAGGCCACAGAGTTTTTTTCCCCCCTATAACCGCTGTTGGTCTGATTTTGATGAAATTGGCATAAGCAGGAAGAATAACATTATGTTTTCATATTGTTGTAGTTGTTCTACTCAAAACAAGGAGGAATTAGAACAACATATGAAAAGTGCTTTCTTTTCAATTTGTGAAGCAAATCAGGAAGCATATGCATAGCATTACATTTCAGGTTGCAAATGCTGCCTTTCATTTAATTATCTCAGAAAAGACAAAGTTTTAATTCTCTCAGAATAACAGTTGTACTAGAATTTCCAAGTATGCTTTAATTAACTGTTTATTTATAAACATTTAAACCTATAATTCAGGAGGGAAGAAGGTTTATTGAGTTGTCATCAGCAGTAAGAAACATGGATACTCTTTGTATCCTGAAAATCGTGTCTGATTGTTGAATGTACAAGTTTGTAAATGTATTCATTGTGTTCATTTCAAGTATTCTGAAAACTAACACTTGTGGGAAATATATGTCAGACATAAAAATGCGTTGTCCAGTTGTCTGATACATTTTTTGCTCTGATAAATATTTAGCAGGTTATACTTGAGTTATGTGCAGGAATCTTCATGTAAAGTATCATTAATATTTGTTTGGTTTTACACAAAATTAATGTGACTTGACAATTTTTATATAAAATTCCTTTGTGTCAAAGTAATTTCATGGAATTATTCAACAGTTATCAGTTTTTATATACTTACAGACAGACAAATTGATGGACAGCAGTTTTAACAAGTACTCCACGTGAGTGCAAACAGGGCTAAAGAGAGTTAAAACAGGTTATAATAATTACAGTTCCAGCTTGTGGAAATAAATATGCATCATTGATAATATATAACTTCTCTGTACAAGTGAGGTGGTTTGAATACTATGCAGTATCCTTGTATTTTTCAGTGTGTATTTACAGATCCTCTGAATCAAGTAATTTTTGTAACAAAAAATTATGGAAGAAACATCACAAGGATGAATGTTACATTCTCTCCATCAGAAGTTTCTTTTCATGAAGATGAACCACTGACCTTCCTTGTCTTTGATAAAGTAGATCCTATAAAACGGGTAAGTTTGAGATATTTACTAGAACTTAATAGGTGAGTCCTGTCGTATATATCTTGGATATTAGTTTGGCATTTTGATGAGTATGATTTACTAGTATATGAGATATATGGAGTTCATGGTGATATCATTTCCTGCATTATGATTCTGAGTAGTATGGTAGGTGGTTGCCAATGTAACAGAGGAATATGGTGGTACTGCCTTCATGTGCAGGACGTTTTATCCGTTTTGAAATATTGGTAACCACCTACCACATTACCCAGTTTCATAAGCTAGAAGACTGCAGAACTATGGCATGTTATATGAATGTACTGGTTATACAGCTGCGCAGAGCTGTCCCATGGTGGGTATAAATATTTTTACACTGTAAGTCCTTGTACTTTTATCAACAGTTAAATTCAGTGGCTGTACCCTTTTCAACTGCTTTTCACTCTGGACTGCTTTCTTTAGCTGCATTATGCTATAGATCTTGTTTCCTTTCCTTTTCCTAAGTGTGGTTGAGGCCCTTATATTCTTCCAGCTGATTATATATCTGGCTTCACTCAGGTTGACGTAGCAATGTTTCTGCGAGGAATTTTCTTGTCCCTTTACATTGGAGGTAAGAAGCGGGGGCAAGGAGATTCTAGGAAGGGACTTGGTTGAGATAATGGTATTAAGAATCTTTACATGGCATTGAAATAATACTTAGGTTTCACTGAAAAGCGGTTATTATATTGAAATTCTAAAGTTTCTAATCACCTTATGTTGGTTTAGAATTTAATGGAAATGAAACTTCTATAGGAAATGAGACACTTCTTTTCCTGCAGTCACATTGCATAGCATATGAATGTTAGTGATTTGTCAGTGACCATTACAAAGTCAGTAAAAAATTATCTGAGAATTAAGTTAAATTTGTAGATTGCTGCCTGCATGATAAAAGCACTTCATAGGTGTGATATCTCAACTAATATAATATGAGACATAGCTGTAGCTTACATGCACTGTGGATCAATTGATAACATAATGCTGGAGAGTTTTATACTTACTAATTACCAGGGCCTGGATTTTGATGACCTAAAAATATTTAAAAAATGACCTATAAAATGACCGAAAAATCAAAAAAAAAAATGACCAAAAATATGACCCAAAAATGTAATATGTAGGGCCCGGGTTTTGATGACCTGAAAATATTTAAAAAATGACCAAAAAATTCCAGAAAAATGACCTAAAGGAGAAAGAGAAAGAACACTTCGCTTCCATATTATTCACATTTCAAAAAACATGAAATATTCCCCCAAATTACCAAAAATGACAAGAAATACCCTTAAATATTCAAATTTACCCCCAAATTACCCCAAAAATGAAAAAATGGCCTTAAACCTAAAAGTGTCAAAAAATGACAAAAAGTTACCTATTACCTATTAATAGTTACCTATTAAATTTACATTTCTGTAACCAGCAGCTCATATCCGAGATTTATGTATTTAAGAGCATCGCATAGGATACAAGGAAAAAAAAAATGACATGTCATCAAAATCCGGGCCCTGCTAATCACAAATGAAGCATCTGTGTGAAGCACTTCTGCAGTTTTGCGATTTATGCCACTCGTGTGGTATTGTTCTGGTAGTTAAGTCACAGAGGGGAAGAAATTTGTTCAGAATTTTGATAGGGAAAACTGTTGAAGTTGGCCAGCAGTTGATGTATTATAAGGTAAAATGGATGTTACTGGATATGATGGAAAGCTTGACAGGGTCATGTCTGCTGGCCAGCTTTGGTATTAGTGGGTTAGAACAGGAGTACCAGGAAGCTAAGTGTCGAATTTTGTTCTGCAGTTTTGATTTGCATTTTAAAATGTACATTATTTGTAGATTAAACGAGAAAGTCTTTTGTGTATTTTCAGAAGTTATTTTCACAGTTTGATAACTTTCTGACTGTTATATTTGAGTGTTCTGTATGGTGTATTGTGTTCATAACAGCTGTGGATAACAAGAGACTATGGGCAGACCTTCTCAGTGGTCCAGGAGTATGTGAAAGCATTCTTTTGGTCCAGTGCAGATACCGATGGAAAACCAAGGCTTCTGTATGTGGAACGTGAGGAACCCAGTGGAACATCAACAGTCTTGGCATTATCTGCCATGGATGAAGGACGAAATTATGTAGTGCTCATTCGTGGAGTGGAAGACTTTCAAGTCAGAGATGACTTCATGTTTGCAACTAAAAGGGTTGATAAGGTAAATATTTGTGCTATATTTGACTCATTTTGAAAGGCTGGCTTTCACATCATGATCTTACAAACTGTTTTATATTCTTTTAGTGGAAATCTTTGAAGACACTACTCATACATAAAATTCCATTAAGTTTTTGCGAGAGTTGAGATAATATGGTTGATTTGACTGTGATGTAATTTTATGTATTAAAACATTTTCCTGATTTTTGGCTTAATTTTTTGCCTTTACTGGCAGAGGTTAGTTTCATGTAGCAGTCTGAGGTTGCAGAAGTTGAGGATCAAGCTCGAGCTGAGTACGTCTGCTGTGTTGTTTTTTTTTTTTTTACAATCTAATTGTTCTGGGAATGTAATGTCTCTGTAGTAGTATATCTGTTGAAGGTGGTACTGACTACACCAAATTTCTTTTATAGAACAACTTGGATCTCTATGTTTCATACAAACAAGGACACTTTATGCGAGCGCGTTTCCAATCTGAGCTGGATCGTCGAGCATATCATGTGGCAGATGTGAGTGATGGACAAGTGATGGTGGTTGTGAATCACACGGATATGCTTACCAACCTCTATGTGTCACAGCTAAAGGATTCTTCGGGCATACAGTTTGCCCTCTCACTTGAACGAATATTCTGTTATTTTCCAAACTCCACCTGGATGGGCAACTGGTTGAGGTGAGGGTCATATCTGGTGTGAAGTTGCGTAGAACGCAGATTTTCTTACTACATTCAGGCCCGGTTTGAAATTAATCAGGTTACACCTATAGCATGACCATTTTGCCATAGAAGTAAATCTTTTCAGTCATATTTTTAACGTGTTTCCACAATCATTCAGTTTTATATGCAAGGGTGGTTTAAGGTTAACCCGTACTTTATTTTTCTCCTGAAGACACCAGTATCAGAAAAATGAACTGTTTTTAGACAGTTGGTGGGAACACTACATTCACTGCCTGGCAGGTGGCCATGCATCCAGCTTCTGCACCCTTGCGCTAGTTCAGTATGACATTAGAACTTGTCACTCCTAGTGTGGAACAACGCTGTATCATATATCTGGTGAAGGAGAAAGTAAACCAGTAGAAATTCTTTGTAGGTTAAGTGCACAATAGGGGGGAGAGAGGTAAAAGAATATTCATGTGCTTAAAAATATAAATTACCCTTTATGAAATGCATTTATCTTCCCTGTGTGACTGTCTTGGAAAAGAGTTGTGTCTGTACTTCAAACTTACAGAATGATCATTGTCTTTGTTGTTGAAGTCACTGATAGATTTCACAAGTTAGTTGATTTGTGCATGCAGAGTTCCCTCAACTACATCTTGAGACATTGTAAAGTAGAAAAACAGTGTTCCAACTTTGGTGATATCATTGGAGTCATATTTTGAGGACTTTTGTTGTTTCGCTGAAAATTTATTTAACCGTGTGTTGCTTGTTGCAGAATTTTCATATCTCTTGTAAGATCTGCATGCCCACATGGTTTATTTTTTCTATAACTAGGTAATGTTCTAGCACAGTATTTAACTCCTTTTCAGGGAAATGACACACCCATTCTTTAAGTGGTTCAGCACCAACCAGTTTGGCCCCAGTTAGGTGACTGTCATGTGAAAACTTGCCTTCAGAATGTATTGCAGTAGTATCACAAGTTTTCTTTATGACCTGTCATGAATTTGAGTAACTGTTCTTCTGTTGGTTGAAGAGCAATGTTGTGTTGCCGTTGTAAAGAGCTGCATATTCATTAATCCATTCCTGAGTATTCACAGTTGTGGTTTTGAAAGCTGTGATTGCAGTCTTTTCTGTTGTAAAAGGTAAAAGAGTAAAGTTTACGCCATGAAGATGTATGTGGGGAGTGGATGTATATATCCACATTTTCTTGACCTCGGCACTAGCTGAAGATGAGCCTTTCTGTTGATTTTTTTTTAATTTCTGCTTTTTAACTTTTTGTGCACGATATCTACTTCTGACACAGTGAGAACAAAGAAGGAAAGAAAGAAGGCAGCAGAATTGTTCATCATAAATAGATGAAGACATCCATATTAATCGGTGCTGAATATCAAGCAGAACCTTACAGAAATTTTTCCTTACATTTGTTTGAACTCTTCCATGTTTTGATTCACGGTATATTAGAATCCAGATGGAATTATTGTATATGTGCATTATACTTCAGGCATCATTGCCAGACAAATAAACATAGTTCAAATTTTAATGAAGTTTGAAAGAGAAGTTCTCATTTTGTATTACACAGATTTGCTAGTCCAGCTCATATGTTTGTGTTCTGTTTCACATGCAGTGATGTGGTGGATGAATCCTTTGCTGATCTTACCAAGGTACAAGGACTGCGTGGGATCTATATTGCATCTCAGATTACCTTGTCAACTGGAATAAGCCGTGTGGGACCAGAACACATCTCAACTTATATTACATTTGACCGTGGTGTGGAATGGAGACCTCTGGAGGCCCCTATGTTTGATGATGAAGGCCAGCCAATTGCATGTGTGATGGTAAGCTTGCATTCTAATTGCCTTTTCCTTGTGTTTGTCTCTTGTAAGAAATTATTTGCATTTATCCTGTTTTCTTGCTTTCAGGCTGGCAACTGTTCTCTGCACTTGTCGCAAAGGTTCTCTCAGTTGTACCCTGTGACTCGCTCTGTTCCTATCCTTACTACCAAGTCAGCTCCTGGTATCATTATTGCTATGGGCACTGTAGGAACATCTCTGAAAGGCCATCCTGGCGTGTTCCTTAGTCGTGATGCAGGTCTTACATGGAGGCAGGTGAGTTGTAAACATGTTATGGAAACCTCACAAAATATTTCCATGTTATGTCTCATGTTCTTTATAGAAGATATAAAATAGAAGCTTCTGTGTGATACCTTTACCATTAAGCTATAAAGATATGCCATCACAGTAATGTAATGCATGGCTGATAAAGGTTAAAGAAATAGGTAATGAGTTTTTTCGGTTTCATTCATATAGCTGAAATTATAGTCCGGTATACACTGTGAATATAGTAATTGAACTTTCAAGCTTGAAGAAAGGGACAAAATTTACTGACAAGCTGAATAACTGGTAGCTTCTTGAGAAGGAATCTATTCCATGTAGTTAATTTTGATACAGAGACACAAAAGAACTGAATAGATTTTTGATTCATCCAGACTGAAATATGTAACGACTAATAGGGGCCAGCAGTGTCATGTGCATTCTTATTTTGACCGTGACTTAGGTGTTTCGAGACTACTACTACTTCAATGCTGGGGATCATGGCGGTGTTCTGGTAGCAGTTAAGTACTTCAGATCACAAGGGGAGACTCGAGATCTTCTGTACTCTACAGATGAAGGAGAAAATTGGTACAAACACAGCTTCCATGCTGAAGATCTACGGATTTATGGCCTTATGACTGAGCCTGGTGAAAATACGACTGTTTTCACCATGTTTGGTTCTGCAATAGGACATCATCAGTGGCTAATAGTTAAGGTGGACCTAAGCAAGGCTTTTGGTAAGTCTCGGTGTAAAAAGTAAAGTAAAGTTATCCCTGTAAGAGGCCGTGAAGGCCCATAGGGTTGTGAGATGTTGAGGGTCCCACATTATCTAGACGATCAGCTCAAAGATGGCGGTAAGGTTGTCAGCCTTACGCGCCGGCCGTGCTTTACTCCCAGGAAAATTATTTAATTAAGTCTCAGTGTAGTCTCTGCTTAAACTTTTAGGATCATAAGAGCCTTTGATTCTGTTGCACCCTCAGTCCCCATGATATACCTTCAGTCACCACCACTTAACTGACAATAGCCTCTAAAGATATTTTGGAGTTAGTTGAAAAAATGGCATTTACTTTTTGTGTTTTTGAGGTCACCTTGCTGTTGGTCTGGCTGTATATCCATTTGTGCCACTGTCTTTGTATCTGTTTCTCCCCATACATTTTGTTAGGAGGCTGTGAGATTACCTTGTAGTCTTCCCCCCCCTCCCCAAAAAAAAAAATTCACACACTGTGTGGTCAGTGTTGTATCAAAGGAAAGTGGGTGATTAGTTCCTCTCAACACTTGTTGAATCATATACATAGTATTTACCTTGATTTTTGAAAGTATGGATCCCATTGAAAATCACAGCTTCAGAATTTTATTCCATTTCATATGTGAACTTCCAGCCATTGCAGAAAAACCTGAAGCCACGTGACACTTTGAACCATCTCCAAGTAGCATGTTCCTTGTAATTTTATTTAGTCATTCACTAACCCCCCCCCCTGACCACTAAACAAATTGGGTATTACTGGATTAATTAAATGATTCCATCAGTATAACCACTGGTTATATTGCTCAGTTATATCTTTTCTACTTTAATTAATAACACTTTCAGTGACTGAGACTGTTTAGCACCAAATGATTGGTTGATAGTGAATTGTAAAGAATGTGGAAGGAAGTGGTTATGACCTGATTGTAGCTACTATCTTGGCTCCAGTTACTGTGGCTAATTGTTAGCCATTAATGACAATTCAGAGTACAGGACAATTATCACAAGAGTTCCAAGTTATGATAGCTATCATATGTTGCCAGTTATATCACTAACAATCATGTAACATGTTGCTTACCTGAACAAGGTTGATGCAAAGATGACTCTTGCAGGTAAATTCCATTCAACATGCAAATGAACAAGTACATCTCAAACTTTTTTAGATGCCTTAGAGTATAATGAGAGGTTTTTATCCTGTGTAAATACAGTGTTTGACCTTGTATCCAGTGTCTGAGTCTGGAAGAACTTGAAATCCACTTCTTTTTCAAGATTTTTTCTTTTTCCAAATTCATTTACAATTCTTGCAGTTTACTATGTTGTCATGTCCTTGAGATGGTGAGTGTATGAAGAGGGAGCATATTTCACATAGTATGAAGCAGTAATTGATGGCAAGAAGCAGATAAATGTATAAATCTTAGAAAGTATAAAAGTGAGAAAGCTTGCTGGACAAGAAGTAAGATATACGGAACTGTAAGGTTTCTTATTTTGGACCCTATCCATCATCTGATATATATGACAAAAAACCACAACGTTTCGGAGACTGGATCTGTCTCCATCCTCAGTTGGATGGGGCAAGATAGACCTACTCAGTTGGGCCTGTTAGAAAGAGCTAGTCTCAATCACTGGACCTTAAAAAGAAGGGTATAATGACAAAAAACCACAACGTTTCAGAGACTGGATCTATCTCCATCCTCAGTTGGATGGGGCAAGATAGACCTACTCAGTTGGGCCTGTTAGAAAGTGCTAGTCTCAATCACTGGACCTTAAAGGGAACGGTATATACCGGTTCCATGCCAGTTACACAGATAGACTTGAAAGGATTCTAATGATGGTGTATGCTGTACAGAACTGTAAGGTTTCTTATTTTGGACTCTATCCATCGTCTGGTATATATGACAAGGTCCAGTGATTGAGACTAGCTCTTTCTAACGGGCCCAACTGAGTAGGTCTATCTTGCCTCATCCACGTGAGGATGGAGACAGATCCAGTCTCCAAAACGTTGTGGTTTTTTTGTCATATATACCAAACGATGGATAGAGTCCACAATAAGAAACCTTACAGTTCTGTACAGCATACCATCATCAGAATCCTTTCAAGTCTAAGAAGTAAGATGTCGATAGTGCATACTAGTAACTAATATGTGTGAAGGGGTTCTTTAAAATAACATTTTTTTTACAAAGTGCTGAGGACAATGTATAGCATGGATGATGTATTGAAAGAATGGAAGAAAAGAATATATATTTATATGAAGCAGCTTTGCAGTTTGTATTTATCACCTAATATTTTTAGGATGGTTAAACAGAAAGAGCAGAATGGACAAGGCGTATAGAAAATTTGCAGAAAACAATAAATCTTACAGAAGTTTGTTTGAAAGTGTCAGAGAAAGAATTGACTTGGGGAATCATTAGAATTGGTCAAAGATTAGTATTAAAATGGATTTTGGAGTAGTAAGGAATAGCTGTCAGCAAAATGGTTGTTTCTGGCTGGATGACTGGTTTAGTTCTTGTCACATGTAGAAATATTTTTCTTTATGCCACATTCAGACTGGCTGGATGTCCATCCAGCTTCCTCTTCAATGGTTACTGTACCTTACTCAGCAGTAAAACTGACCATTCATGTCCATCTGTTGCTGAGGTTAAAAATGTGCTGAACTTTACCTGCACTCATCCATCTTCATGGTGTGGTACATGAGAGGAAGGATGTAAACTTGATTTGACATGGTTAGGACAGGGTCCTGTGGTGAGGTGTTTTTTTTGTGGTGAAGATAAACTGTTGGGTTTTGTAGCAACAGTGGAATTTTTTGATTGGTTAGTTACTGCTGCTCAAGAAAAACACTGTACTTTGGATGTATTTGAAAAAAGAAAAGCAGGATTTAATTGCTATTTGTGCTTACATTATATTTCAGGTTATAACTGTACTGATGAGGATTACAAATTCTGGTCACCAAGTGCTGGCAATGGCAGCTATATGCCGTGTGTGCTGGGTCGCAAAGAGACATACCAGCGGCGCATTCCTCACTCAAACTGCTTCAATGGTCGCAATTATGATCGTCCTATTAAGATGGAAATTTGTGAATGTGGTGTAGAAGATTATGATTGGTAAGGCTGCTTTTATCTTGTGTAATGTATCACGGGGCATATTTTATGGTTGTTCATGCAGATGATTAATGCACTAAAGATGTATTAGATAACTCTGCAAACAGAATCTTGAGGTTCAACTCCTCTGCGGCTGTAGGTTACAGTCAAGCAGTTAACACTCTTGCTTCATATTCAGGGGGTCCTAGGTTCAAATCTTGGTCTGGAGACCAGCTATTCTGATATAGGTGTTCTGTGTTTTTGGTAGTCCCTCCAGGTAAATTAGGGCATAACCACATCCTTCAATGAACTTTCATATTTATTTGTCGTCCTGTCTTTGATACTGATAGCCTGAGCTAACAAAATCATTAATTACACAAGTGATGGATTGAAGAATGGTTGGGTGGTTGGTTGGTGGGGAGTGGAGGTTGGCAGGCAGTTGAATAGGAGGGCACATGAAAACAGACATAGACAGTCAGACAGATGGATGAGAGGTCATTATCCTGAGCCATTTCAGTTGAGCTGCACATCCCCATTATTTCCCTAATATACAATTTTGATACTATATATCTTGCTCAGTCTTCCATGTTATCTTGTTGCAAGAGGTTTCCTCAGCAGTCGGTAGTCATTGTTTCCATCATGAGCCACATTACTGGGCTGCTATAATTTTGATTGACAACTGTAACGGCAAGGTGAACTGTATAAATTACAAATCCTCATAATTTAGTATCCATTCTCAACAGATTGAAGCCACACAAATGAAATTATGGTCAAGGGATGTACAACATTGGATGGGTTTAGAAATGATGAAACCTGATGGTTAGAACGTTTGCAAAGAATGGTTGATACAACGACAGAAGATGCCTTCCATTGTCCACCAGGAAGATTTCCTGTGCCGTAAAGGAAAAATTATAAATTTACTAATTTTTCATAGTTCATATACAGTTGCAGTTTATTGTTTGTCAGAGGAAGAGATCTTGCAGAATTTATTTTATGATCCATTGAGTTGTTACGAGAATACCCTGAAGATGGAGGCAGCAGGTTTTTCTGAAATGTTTGTACTTATCTACCATATTACATGGTGTCATCTTAGTATTTACAGGTGAAAGAAACTTGGATCTCGTATGACCATGCAGGAACTTTGATTATTCAAGTTTCCTTGCTCGTGAATGAAAACTAGTAATGAAGTTTTAAAATATTTGCTGCTATTTTATTTCTTTTTGAAAAATGATGAAGTAGTAGTTTGAATTGTACCATGGAAATATATAAAATTATATTTGCCCATGTCAACATCCTACTTCCACCAGCTATGAATATTTCTTTTTTACATGCGTTATTCGCAGTGCACAAGAATGCTACTTGTTACTGTCACTGCTTATTTTTTTAATATATTGCTACGTGTTTGAGTGACTAAAGACAGAGTTTCGATTGGTAATTGGATTTATTAACAATGTACAAGTTGTAACTACAATTAATTATTACACTGTTGCTGATTTACGCAATTTACAATCATTCCACTCTAGTCATCTCAGTCTGTTTCCACTTGTCTTCACTATCTGTTTCCTGGCTACTGATTTATAACACAAACTGTAAGTCTCACTAAATTATGCACTTCCATTATCGATGTACTACAGCACATATAATGTCACACACTAAGTTGTCTAAATCTTCTTCTGGCCACACTGCTGTTCCCATGGGACTTAGAAATTCAAGTGAAGTCCGTCTATTACTCACTCCTCCAGTTTACGATTGCCTACAAATGACCTCTGCTGCCCTCCACAAACCTTCAGCCTGAACATACAGAAAACATGTCATATGGTCTCTATCCACTGTTGTGTGACATCACTGCCTACGTGGAAGTGTGTTTACCAAGCCATTGTCTAGAAATGGGTTGCGGAACCTTGCTGTTCTGTTGTTGCATATGTGTAATGCAGGGTGTTTATTAAGCCATTGCCTGGCAGTACATTGACATGTTACAATATGTTATTTCTTTAAAATGCCAACAGAGATATACCATGCATAATGTACAGTGTTACACTGATAATGAACATTTTCCCTTCTTTCTGTATCATAGTTAAGTTCTAGCACCAGTACAGATGTTCTTTGCTCTATCTTTTGCAGTGATGTTGGATTCATGAGGACCACGTCTACAGGGTTGTGCATCCGTAACAGAACAACTGATCTAGATCCGTATAAGCCCCCCTCTTCTTGTCAACCAGGAGAGACTTACGAACGTACTAAGGGCTATGTTAAAATTGCTGGTGATGTCTGCACGGTTAGCAATGATGATCAGTTCAGACCAGATAAAATTCCTTGCCGTGTTGAGTATGTAACTTTAATCATCATTTTTCACCATACATTAAAAAAATTTCTCCCATTGCATATTAGTTTAAATAAAAAAAACTTTTAACAGTTTGTTGGACACCCCACTGAGAAATTTGGTTCAAACAGTAATGCTTCTGACTTGTATTTGGGAGGTGTCTGGTTTGAATATTGACAGGGATACCTGTTACCTGACTTAACAGTTTTTGTGATTTTCCTCAGTCTGCAGGAAAATTCTGTGATAATCTCTGAATTAGGCCGTGACTGCTTCCCATCATGCTTTCCAATTCATTATTCATTGCCATCAAAACATTTGATACTATGTTGTCTAAGTTACCAGCAGTCTTAAAATTACAAGTAAATACTACTACATACTTGATTTAATTTTAACTAGTTACATATCAGTTAATGTGTGAACTACATACAAATATCCTGCTTCCTAAAGAAACCACACACCCAGTTTTAAGAAATAAGTACTGTAATGTATGTGAAATTAACGAAGTATTAAAATGTACATGTTAAATGTAAGTGTGCATAGTACATAATGTTGTGAAATTTGGTTATGTTCCTTGCATATTTCCACTACTGCCTTGTGTTTTCCAGGATCATACATCCTGTCATTGGGAGACATTTTTCTTTTCTGATATGCAGATTCTTTGTTTAAAAGATCCCCACCCTCCATCCCTGCTCAGTACAGCACACTTGAACTTTCACTTCTAACATATTTGCAAAACATTTATTCTGTATCAGAAATTAATACCATAGTTTCTACTCACATTGTGATTTCTAATTTATTCTGCCTCTTGAATTAAATTGAGCTTTTCACTATCTTAAGGATTGTAAATACATGCATTTAAAACATGTATGTGTTATCATCATAGACAAACATTTAATCCTTAACTACAGACTGTAGCTGTGCATGTGTCTGTGTATAGAAAAGCATGTTAATGAAAGTTAATGTGGAATTCAGAATGGGCGGGGGGGGCAGCATGTGATAGTATAGTTCGTTGAGGCACTATGCTACAGGCCGGAAGGTCAGTGGTTCCATTTCTGATGGAGTTATTGGACTTTTTCAGTTGACCTAATCCTTTCAGCTGCAATATGACCCTGATGTCTACTTCAGCCCCTAACAGAAATGAGTACCAGGAATCTTCCGGGGGTAAAGAGTGGCTGGCACATAAGGCTGATGACCTCACTGCCTTGCCTAGAAAATGTCGGAACATTGAAGGCCTATTACAAGGATAGTTTTACTGTACTTTACTCTCTCCCCCCTCTCTTTGGGTCACACACTTTGGACTGTTGCTAATCCCATCGGCTGTTTCATTTTTGAAAAAAATATACATGGTATTTGAGAAAATACAGTAATATTTTTGCATTAGCTTGATTAGTTTTCACATAATATTCCATTATTATGAATTGTAAAATATTGACCAGTATTGTTGGAGACATTTCATGTGATATCATGTGTGATTTGATTGTTCTTTTATTAGTGAAGCAGAAAAATGTTGATTAACTGGAATAGTATTTTGCAAACTATTTCAGTTAATAATTATTTAATGTAACTTCCATTCCTTGGCAATTCCAATGTAATTTTAAATACTTCTCAGAGCAAATTAATTAGATATTCTTTGGTTTTCCTGTGATAAAAGTTGTTTCTTTATGAAGTTGATTTTAACACCATTGGAACAGTTATTGCTTGACATTTCAGGTTTGTTTTTGGTTGAAATGTGTATTGTACAATATTTTTATGCAGTAATCATAATGATGCAGTTACAGTACCTAATAGATTTATGTAATTACTTTCAGTGAGGAGCAAGAATTTCTCCTTCTTGCACAACGAGATAAGATTACACGAATAAATTTGGACACTGACAGTACCCTTGAGCCACTACCAATTTTTGGTCTCAAAAATGTCATTGCCATTGATTTTGACATGCGTAACAACTGTGTGTACTGGGCCGACATTATTACAGACTCTATCGGTGTAAGTATGTCTGAATAGTTTAAATGTCCAGGTGTGTAGTAGGCACATCTGTGAACTAGGGCCGCCATAGTTATTCAGTCATTATTTAACCACTAATTAATTTATTCAGCTGATTGTGAGGACACAAAATATTAATAATCATCTGATTTTCCAACTTGTATGCAGGTCATCTAATAACTAAGCTACTGAATGTTGCAGTTGAGTGGATAGCACCACTCCTTATATGGGAGGTCCTGGGATAAATTATTGGTTTGGAGACTGATCATTTTGTTGTTGTTATTGTTGCTTTCCTTAGTCCCACCAGTTACACGATGAGGTAGTACCTCAGACTGAACCATGATTGCTTCCTTATACTCCATTGTAATTCATTATTTATCAACTAATCTTGTTGCCATTTGATACTGTATAACATGAGCTACTAACAGCTTTGTTAAATAAACCAAATAGAAGAAAATGAATATGTAAATAATAAATAAGGCTCTCCACCTACCTCTGTCTTCTTAAAGCCCCTCATCAGTTTTCTCCCATGTTATAGTTTGTGGCATTTATTTTTTTCTCTGAATTCAAGATTTAGTTTCAGGTGCATTATCTATTGTCATTTGTTGAAGTTCTGAGCTTGGAACTGTTTTCTCAGTTCAAGGTGGTGTCAAGAATTTTAAAATAAATGTTTGTATTCAAATGTACTTCATTATAGCATTAATCAACAACCTGTATTATTATTTTGTGAGCCTAACCTACATTAACACATTTTGTATGCAAGGTTTATGCATGACACTGAATGAAGTGCAAATATGAGAATTTAACTGAAGTAATCTTACAGTGTTTAAACGGTACATTCATATATGCTTTAACATGTAGAAGTACACAAAATGATGATAGATTTCATGAAAAAGTACTTGTGCATGAAATATGGTTATTATAACAAATAGTGCACAGAGAATGGTGCAGGTGTCACATAAATTACCATTATTGTTGTATAATGTGTCAAGAAGTAGCTCCACATGGTAATTAAGGAGTGTGTGATTTATATTGGGATATGTCAATGAAATGTTATTTTCCAGGACTAACTGATAATTTAGCCAGATGTTAGTATCTTTATCTGCCTGTCTGTTTCTGTTGTTCCCACTTGGAACATAGGGCATCTGTGAAATTATTTTTTTCACTTCAGTTTCTTAATCATAGAGAGTCAGTAGGACTCCCTGGATGGGTGATGAGCGCATCACAAGGCCGCTTCCTACACACCAACACAGACTAAATGCAGACAAACATCCATGCCTTGAGTTGGATTTGAACCCATGATCCCTTCAGGCTAAGTCATTTCATGTCTTAGACTGCATGGCCACTATGATTGGACATTAATATCTCATTTATTGATGCCAACTGCAAAACTGTGAGAGATGGTGTTTTCAGTCAATTCCTTTTCACAGTACTGCATGTGGGAGAGAGACTGCAGTTTTGTGTAAATAATCTTTCGTTTTCACGTTTGGAGCCATTCTGTTGTATTACCATATAATATACTCCTTGCATTCAGAATATAAAAAAAATAATATAGATACATTCATGTTAATCAAATTTGCCCAACATGTTTTGAACCATCTTTAGTTTTTCAGGGGCCATCCATACTATGTAATGTGTTATAATTGGCATGGAAATGTATAGTCAAAATTATGATACTTGCTGTCATACAATATATACACCTTATTTCTTAGAAACGTTTAAAAAGTTGTGTTAAAAGTCGTATTTTAGGAAAGTTAAAAATTGTTAAAATTAAAGGAATAACTTGAATTAATAAAATAAAGTTGTACATCATTGAACTGCATGGTTGAGCAGGTAGCACTCTGCTTCATACTTTGCAGTTGCAGATTCAAATATCAACTCCAACTGCCCTGACTGAGTTTTTTTTGTTTTACTCAGTCCCTCCAGGCAAATGTACTACTTCCAACATGCCATTGCTCACTTCCTTCTGTATCTTTTGTGCTTCTTAATTCACCAGTCAGGCTTCCATTTAGTGCTATGTAGTCAGAGATACTGACAGTAGTAATAAATTAACTGTAAATTAATGAAATAGAAGCTGTAGATTGTAATAACTTTTACAATTATTTGTTACCTGAAAGTTGATACATGATGAGCAGTGTCCAACAAACTGAAGTTTGATTTGTGTTTCATGTAAATAAACTAAAATTAAATTTGGTTTGTGACATATGTTGTAGAACCCCAGCATCAGATTTCATTGAAATCTGTTGTGTGGTTTTACTGTTGAAATATGTGAATGGACAGTGGATATGCAGTTATGACTTATGCACATAAATAATACTGGGCTACTCAGTACATCATTTGGAGTTTCCTTCCTGGAAAGTGCAAATTGAAGACTACTACTTGTTGTCTCTGAAGATATTTCACTTTGTCACTAGGTGACCAAAAAGTGGCACCTGTAATAATAAAATTACATAATGCAGAACCTGCTGCTTTTAGTGACATCATTTTATATGTGTTTCCTTCTTTTGCTGCCTTTTACTGCTAGCAGTATGTTTTTTAATCATATTTTTTTATCTTTAGCGACAGTGCTTGAATGGAAAGAAGGAACCAGAAATTCTCGTGGAAACAGAATTGTCATCCATTGAAGGGATGGCTCTGGATTGGGTGTCCAATGTGTTGTACTTTGTTGATGGCATGCGAGCTAAAATAGAAATTATTCGTACAGACATAGATCATGAGGGTCGCATGCGTAGGACTATACTTGGTCCTGACAAGCTGATGAAACCTCGTGGCATTGCTGTTCATCCAGTGAAAGGGTAAGATGTTGGAAAAGTGTTTTTCCTTTTTTTTTTAATGTTGAAAAGGTATCTGTGCTTTAATTGAGAGAGTTTCAAGCCATTTATCAAAAAGGGAAGTGGTGAAGGTCAAGGAACCATACTTGTTATTAGTGAAGAACACCAGCTCATAGACTTGAGAAGTCTGTGTTTATACATGAAATGTACATTTAGTGGTGTTTAAAGGAATCTGATTGAAAGCAAGAAGAACGGTAAGAAAATATCTTTACCACAAATTGAATGCTGCTATTTTGCATTAATGTCCCTATAAATAAAAGTCAGTAAGAAATTTGCTCATGAATGTATTCCTGTGAACATTGCTGACATTTGCCTGTGATTGCTGACCAGTTGAGATAGCTTCACAGAATTTTCATCAACAGAAATCTTGAAACTCTATTATTTGTGTACATCTTGTATAGCCTTTTCACTTTGGGGTATGGTTGAGTCTCCTTGTGTTTCATCAACTGTGGCATGGCTAAGTAACAGTTCAGATTATGTGTGAATTTGAATTTTGGAGGCAGTAGAGGTGTGGTTTGTTGAGTTTGTTACAAGCGTTTCCATTGGCTCTGGCTGTGGATAACGACTTGCCTTTTCATTTGCTCTCCATTTGCAACTGAAATACCTGAATTTCCAAGTAATCTGTCCTTTATCACCCATATCATATAATATAGTGCCATTAGCTATTTTTATGCATGTGCATGGAAGGAAGGATATTTACTGTGTAAAGAAAACTTTACTTTCTGTCTCCTGTTAACATTTAGTGGCTGGAAGATGTGCTTCTTACTCATGAAACGTCAAAGTGAGCTAGAATCATTCATGATAAAATAATACAATCCTTCAACTGGTGAATGAGTACTGCTCATTTCTGCAAGATATGTAAATCATGAATGAGTACTTTTCATTCCTTGCTTTCTGCTCGTCATCATTGGCATTGGATGTTAAAAATATCCACCTGAAGGACATGCGTAACTTTGTAATGGGTTCCCTCGCTCTTGCAGTATGTATTTAGGCCAGGTAGATAAAAAGGAAAACAACTGGAGACCTTGAAAAACATATTTTGTACATGGTCAATTGAACTCTTAGTAGGAATTAGTATGTGATCTCCTGTTATTGGGTAAAGATCAGTATGATTGACATTCATGTACGCTGATGTTATTTTATTTCTATGATTATTATGTATAGGTACATGTTTTGGACTGACTGGGCACCAGGGGACCCTAGTGTGAATAGGGCAGAACTAGACGGTAGTAATGTTAAACGTCTGTTCAAGAAACCTGTTGTGGAATGGCCGAATGGTGTGACTATTGATCACATTGCAGAGAGAATCTACTGGGTTGATGCACGTGAAGATTACATTGCTTCTGCCAACTTGGATGGACATAGATTTAATAAAATAATTGCTAATAATGTGAGTATTTGTAGTTCATATATTACACATATATCATATTTTGATTCTGTATATTAACAATATATTGTACACATAGTTGTAAAGTATAACACTTGTAAAAATAGTATTCTTTTGGAATTGCCACATTATTTTGCAAATCACCATGGAGAAACGCATGCATGCGCACACTCCCTCCCTCCCTCCCCCCCTCTTTTACCTGACACATTTTATAAAATTTCTTTCACACTATTCAGTTTTCTTTTTTCATATTTTCTCCTACCCCAAGTTCAAAAAATCAACATTCCTCTGAGGATATCTTTCTTGATGATGATGTTTGTTCCTTTAAATTTTGTGTATTCCATTAATTTTCTGTTCTTATTATTTTTCATTGTACCAGGTGTATTAGAAAGTTCCTGAACTAGGTCAAAAAAGAAGTGCTGGCTTAACTTACTCAATTTTGGCTGCCTTGAAATGCGAATGCCATTCAGAAACCCTCTCCTGCTTAAATAAAGTTCTCCAAAAACCTCACGAAGCATTTCAGTAGTGGAATTATTGAGCTTCACGTACAACTTTATGCAGACATGTTGCTCAATTTTGCCATTCATTGCAGACAAACTGAAACATAAACTTGAAAAAGCACTCTTGTAAAAATAGTGCATGTTCACAGCATGGTGTCATGTGGCAGACTGATGCAATAGGCTTTCAGAAGTGTGACCTTGGCCTCCTCTTTCTTTTTCTTTCACTGAGGCAGTTACAACAACAACAATCCGGGAACTTTCCGATACCACCTTGTATGTATTTAACAGAAGTGATTTTTTTTCATTCGTACATCTTGAGGTCCTCTGATTATATTGTAACGTGTTTACGTTACCGAAGACGCCGTAGAGATGGTTNTTACAATATACTTATTAAGTATGCATATTTCCCTCACTGTATGACACGTTAATTTATGAGTGGTGTATTATGTATGGGGGTTGATTTACATATGAGTTAGATTGCAAAGGATATCCGGAAAGTAAAGATACAAAGCCCAGGAAATATTTGGAAAAGCTTTTTTTTTTATGGATTTCCTTGTGGCACTTTTACAACACACCTTTATTTACTTTTCAGCATAGTCACCATGGATCACAAAGCACTTAGTGAGCCTGGGAACGAGTTTTTTTTTTATTTCAGCATCGTGGAAATCTCCTGCCTGCCCTCTTAGCCATGGAGAACAGTTTTTGACACTTCTGGACATTGTTGATGAAGTTCATCCATGGTTAAATGTCTGTCAGCACGAATGTCTTCATCAATTTTTTTTGATGATTTCATCAGTGACAATGGATGGCCTTCCACTCCATAATTTCATCCTGGACATCACTTGAAGAAAGCAGTCTTCTGGGATTTGGCACCGTGTATATGTGGTGTTAACCNGTTCATAACATCTTCACAGTGAAGAGAAACAAGTTGGCAATGAATATCAGTAGCAGTTTCTCCTTTCATGTGAAGATATCAAATTACTGCAAGAACCTCACATTTGGCAGAATTTTGAATCTTCATGGCCATTTTAAATATGCACTGCAAGCACAGCGTTTCTGTGATTGTGGCTGGTGAACTCAGCCCTGTCATATGGTTCCTATCTCACACAGCAGCACTGCCATATCTGGAAAAAAAAATCCCTAGCATTTTTACTGGACTTGTATCTTTACTTTCCGGATATCCCTCGTAGATATATACTGATACATTGCAATGGAAAAGTGATATGGAAAATACCCTGAAGTTTGTTTTGATGATATTCACAGTATTTGTTTCTATGTTGTAGAAGACTAGGAAACATAGCCAAGCAATGAAATATATCCATATAAATTATATGCTTCTTTAAGTTTAGATTAAGGAGGAAGCAAATTTTTTTCTTTTTTGGGCATGTTCAGGAATATGTGGCACACCCATTTGCTGTGGCAGTTTTCAAGGACAATCTCTACTGGGATGACTGGAAACAAAATTCAGTGTTTTCAGCAGACAAGGATCATGGAGTAGGGATTGTTAGACTTCAAAGTGGGCTGCAGGGACTCATGGACTTGAAGGTAGGTAAACGTTTAAAAACCTACTACTAAATTGTTACAAGTTCATTAGTTACTCAACAGTCTGAGGCAACAGACCGTCATTTTTGGATAGAGCTGTTTGCTTTTATAGGACACTTCTTGACTGAAAAGTAACCCAAGTATATTTTTATAAACAGTTTTTCTTCTGCATTTAATTTTGTAAGGTGATCAGAAAGAATAGGCTAGAATGCTATAAATGCAAAGTTGTAGGTGATTTTTTTTGGCTGCCTGTCTTGGAAAACTGGTAGTCCCCACATGGAGAATCCTGGCAGAAGTATTGATTCAGAATTAAAAACAGTAGATCACGTGAATGGTGATCTGATGTAGTGACCTAAGTAAAAATAAAGATTATAAGTAAAAGAAGTTCAACTTCTGCAAGTGAGATTATTAATGATACTTGAAAAATTAAATAATGAATGATCATACAACACCGTGAGGTTGGCATTAACTTGTGGGATTTGTCGATACTCCAGTAGACAACCACTTTGGGATGTTTGTGGGCCCTGAAAAGGGCCGTTCGTTCCTTGATAGTAGGCCTGTTTGAAAGACCGGTGATGTAGGGATGTGTGCGCCGATAGAAATAGATGTTGGTTACGGTGTGTTGACTAATGTTGCGGCAGCTGAGTTAGTTGTCTGGCCGCAGTGCGGCAGTTGCTGGAAGACGTCTGGTTGCAGAGCACGGTCGCTGGAGTAGCGGCAGCTGCACCAGTTGCCCAATGAGTCGGGCATGACTGCTAGAGAGCCGAGGCAGCCAGTTGCCCAGTGAGTCAGGCATAACTGCCAGAGAGGCGAGGCAGCCATCCCTGACACAGTGAAGTGCTGATGACTCCGAAGACCGATTGCTCTGGTCTAGGTGTGATGGCTGATTGGCTGATGTGGTCACTGACGATTGCTGGGTTGGAGCTGCGCCTTTTATACCATGCTCGATGGAGGAAGCGAAATTTGCAGTTGTGATTGTGAGCGCTGATTGGTTAGCACGTGTAATGATCTGAATGTAGATTATACAGCGAGTGCTGTATAAATGCAAGCGTTGGAAGCAATGTGATTGGTTAGCGCGCGTGATGGTGAAAAGTGAGCTGAACAGCAGGTGCTGTATAAGTATGAGAGCTGACAGCAATGTGCTATTGACATAGGAGTGAGTGTTGTCCGTTGATCGGTGAAACAGCGAAACAGCATGATAGTATGTGGGATATTCCCACAAACTGTTGAAGGCTTTAAGACATCCATTCTACCCCATATATTTCTGCTGTAATATTCACTTTGGGATCTGTCTTGTAAGTAGGAAGATATTATAGCCTGGGATGTATAGATTTCTGTGTGATATATCATGCTGAGACTTTGTTTTCATAGGTATTTGCTCATGGTATCCAAGAAGGGACAAATGCTTGTAACAACCAGTCCAAGACTGTGTGTTCCCACCTGTGCCTAGGAAAGCCTCATGGCCAGCATGTTTGCCTGTGTCCTGATGGGATGGAGTTAAGCGAGACTGGGGAGTGCATGTGTCCAGGAAGGCAGCTTCCTAATAATAATGGAAATTGTCCTAAAGGTGAGGTTTTGTTATGCCTGTCATAGTGATGGGAGGTTGTAAGTTTCTCTGTTCACTGCAATATTTGAGGTTCTTGGTTCTTACGGCTGTGACTGAAGATCCTGCCATTTGAAATATGATGCTGTAAGCTAGTAGATGTTTTGGAGGAAAGTTCTGTCTCCTCTTCAGGATGAACGAGTAAGGCAAGCATTGAGGGCATAGGGAGAGGGCAGCTGGGATAGAGAACCAGAGTGAGTCAATAAGAGTAAGGAGAAGGTTGAAAGAAATTGTGACCTTTGTAAAATGCATTGTTTAATCTCTTAAAGGTTGACTTATTATTCAGAACAGCGGCCTCCGTAGTCTAGGGGTAACGCTCCCACCTCATGACTCAAGGTACGTGGGTTCAAACCCGGCAGAGGTCGTCGAATTTTTAAGGGCGGAAAAATTCAGGGAACAAGTCCTCCGGGAGGAACTTTAAGCCGTGGGTCCCGTGACGTAGATTTACGGCATGTAAAAGATCCTTATGTCTCTAGGAGACCTCTGAGCTAAATTAGGTAACAAGTTTTCTGCCCAAGTAGTTTCCAGTTCCTCTGGTAGATGGGGGAAATATCAGGTACCAAGGGCCGATCTCATTGGCTCAACGGGGCTGATAGCACACACCAGTACCGGTAAAGTATGGGGACAGTAGAAATTAAAGGGGGACGCACAGTGGACCAATAACTGGTCTAAGTGCATGGGAAACCCACCCCTTCTAATAATAATAATAATAATATTCAGAATGTTAATCTGAAAGGGATGCTTGCAGTATGCTGTTCCTAAGAAAATGCTGTAGCATACATGACATCTAATAATGATCTTTAGTTTTTTGGTTATCTTTGAACCTGAGAGCTTTTTGTGGGAGTTTTGCACCCTACCCATGTATCAGTAGAACAGAGAAATATTTTTGTGTGTGTGTATGTGCCATGGGAAGGTGAGTTCATGTATTGCAGACCCAAGAGAATCTGACTTAAGTTCATGTTCAAAATGGGGCTATATTCTTAATTAGTTAATAATATATAAGAAACATATTGAAGGAAACAACAGTGAAGGCAAAATGAAATATTTTTTGAAGCAATGGAAAGTGTAAATAGTGATGTCTGATTAATAAATGCTAATTGTAAGCAGAACAGTAACATGAAAATGAGTTTTAATCTTTAAATGTGTTGTGGATTTTAACCACAGTTAAATACAAGCTTTGGCATCTGCAAATTATACAGCAGGATGGGAAAATGACTTTTCAGTAAGTTGAAACAGTGAAAATTGATTATAATCAAGGAAGGGTGTTTTTAAGGCATGTACAAGCATGCCCTTTTCGGTTCAAGACAATTAAAGAAATTCTGAGAATCAAGTTGAGAATTTGGAAAAATTTTGAGAATGAAGACTAGAATGAGAATATTCTATATTAGACAAAATTCTTTTATTGTGCTCACCATTTGTAGAAATACCCACATTTTCACAATGCACCCTAGTGTGCTGTGTATCCCTTTTGATATTAGATCTGTTTTCAGTACACCATTTTCTTAAAATATTGTATTCTAAAAAATTGAATTGTTATGCTGTGTCCTTTTTCACAGTGGGCAGAAAGAGCGAGTGGGAGGGAGAGATTTTGCTGACAAGTTGATTTGTGCCAACATTTCCAGATGTCCTGATTATTATAAATTTGGTTGTTTGCCAGCTACTGCACTAAGCAAAAGCTGTTGTATGAACTGAAATTTGAGACTGAGAAATCTATGTGTTGAAATTTTTTCTCAGTTCTCACTCACTCATGGAGCTGAGCCCTTCTTGAGAAGCTGCCAATTGTGCAGTTACTCAAGAATTTCCCAGCAGTTTATGGAACCAGGAGGTTCATTACCATGTTCACAAGAGCCCTCCACTGGTCCCTATCCTGAGCCAGATCAATCCAATCCATCCCATCCTATCTAAGATCCATTTTAATATTGTCCACCCACCTGCGCCTTGGTCTTCCCAGTGTCTTTTCCCATCTGGCTTGCCCTTCAATATCCTATATGCATTCTTTGCCCCTATTCATGCTACATACCCTGACCACCTCATCCTCATTGACTATCAATCTAATTATACTTGGAAAAGAGTACAAGTTATGAAGCTCCTTGTTTTTCTCAGTTCTACCTCAGAAATTCAGCTTTTATGTTTTTTTTTAAATCAGGAATGCCAGTATATGTTTTTTATGTAGCTGAATTGTGTTGGCTTTTCTTGCTCTCAACACAGCCCATGTCTTACTAAGTCTTATGTCCCCTTCTGGTTATTTTATCCATTTCAGCAAATAGCACCTGTTCATCAGATTTCTTCACCTGTGGTAATGGGTTGTGTATCCCAAAGTTGTGGAATTGTGATGGGGAGAATGACTGTGCAGATGGATCGGATGAAGTGGGATGTAGGCACACGACTTGTGAGGCCAACATGTTTACATGCAAGGATGGGAAGTGCATCCCACTTTATTGGGTTTGTGACTTTGATCGTGATTGCCCTGATGGGAGTGATGAAGGTGGATGCAGTGAGTATGATAGTGTCACGTGTTAGTGAGTAGGCATGCTCTTTGGATTGATAATTGAATTTATTGGACCTTATAACTCTTAACTACAAGTGATTACAACAGTGTTACTAATTTACACACCCCTTAAATCACCACAACTACAGCACAGACAAAGTTGTTTGTTAGGTATTCTGTCACTAGCTGTTACAAGATAATGGCTGCTAATAATGGGCATTCCTCATGGCCAACCATTAGCTGCCACTGCTCACTTGCAACTCAAAACTATTAACCGCCAACAGACTTTATTTTTCCAGTTATTGCATGCTATAAAGCCTTGATGTGAACCACACAGAAAAAACTGCTTTTGGCAATTCCTCTGTTGTTGCATGTTGATATTTTGCTGAGGAAATATGTTTACCATGTTGTTGCTTAGCAGTGGCTGCTGCTGCTTGTTCCACTGTTCTGGCTTTCAGCTGTTGTGTTACAATAGATCAACTATTTTTGTGGCCATGAACATTTATCTTGAAATGATAAGTGTTTACCCTGCTCTTACAGCTTGTGAGACTTCAGTCAGAAAATGTCTTAGCTGAATATATACTCCCTTATCACAAGTGGGCTTTTTTAAAAGGGGGAAGGGGAAGCCTATGTTTGTGTATGCACATATAAGCCTGTTATACAGCACACACAATAATTCAACTTTGCAATGATCCACCTTGAAAATTTATGCTACAGAAGCCAGCATTGTTGTCAGTCACAGTGATCAGCATTTGCAACAGTTTTGAAATCAGCCAGTGGTATATGTTCTTGCCATATAAGATGCCTCCATTTTGAAGTTCATCAGATTTTAAAATGAGACACGTCTCTCATTTATTGTAATTTTTTAATATGTGTGTGTGTGTGTGTGAGAGGGGGGGAGAGGGGGTAGGTTTCACAGGAATATATCTTCAGGGTAGAAGAGAAAGCCAAACAAGAAACCAACAGAGTGGGTTGGCAGTCTCAGCGTGCAACAAAAGAAGACCAGCTTTTAATGCCTTTAAAATTACACTTCACAGATTTAAACACAATTTTAGTGCATAATCCACATTACATATGGAGCCTAACTAGGTTTGATTAATTGTGTGGATGAGTGTGCCGATAGTTTTGGTTTGAGTACCAATGAAAGAAGTTTTGAATGCACAGTGCACACATCCTTTGAACTTTCTTCTGTGGATCAGACTTAGCTGTACAGAAGAAACATAATTCTAAATTCAAAGGCATGGGGGATTTGATTTTTATATTCAGCACATGCACATAGCTCTTTAAACCAGTTACATGGTCAGATTTGGTAGTTAATACAATTGGGACTGGTGTGTGTAGTATGGTTACAGGTAAGTACCAATGAAGCATAATCCCTAGGAGGATAGCTGTCATATCCTCATACAGAAGTCTGCATGTTTGAAATAATCAGATTAAATTTATTTCTTAAGCTAAAATGTAAAACTATTTCTGTAACAGGCTGTGGAGGCCCATATAGTTGTTAGGCATTGAGGCTCCCAAGCTTTCTAGACAGTCAGCCTACAGATGGCAGTGAGGTTGTTAGGCTGACCTTTACCCCCAGGAAGATTCCTGGCACTCATTTCTTTTAGGGGCTGAGTGAACCTCAGGGCCATAATGCAACTGGAAGGATTAGATCAATTGAAAAATCCAGCGTCCTCATCGGAAATTGAATTTGTGACCTTCATTCTCTTATTTTTTTTGTGTTCATGTGGTAGAGCTTCCTTTGGTTTTTAGTCTTTGCAGGTGCATGGTTTTAGGCCATCATTTTGGTTGATAATGATATAGGAGGGGAGATTCAATGCTAGGCAGAAAAATTACATAGTAACAAAAACTGTTGTCTTGTCAGAAGTAACAAGAGAAGAATTTGTATGACATAGAAGTCATGTACAATATGTAACTGAAGGTGTTATTTGTTGCAGTACGCCTGAATTGCACTTCTGAAGAGTTTCGTTGTGATAATGGGCGATGTATATCATTACGTTGGCGTTGTGATGGTGAGGATGACTGCAAAGATAGATCTGACGAAAGCAATTGTTCAAGCCCAAAACCTCCGGCTGCTTGCAAATGTAAGTAACAGGTCTTAAACACTAAACTCACATATTCTCGCAGAAACTGTCATGACTGACCTTTATTATGCAAAAATGAGTACCTGTTAAATTTAATTTTATCTGGTATTAGAGTCAATTTTACTGACCACACAATGTATTTTTATTATTATTACACTACATGTTTCGACCTCAAGAGGTCATCTTCAGGTGTACGAACACAGCTGTACAATTACACGCAATGACATTCGCCTTTTCACTTATTCGATCCTGTATCCTATTCAGGTCCACGCTCAATAATACATCAAGCTCCTCCCACAAAACACAAGTCAAAATATTATTCCAAATGTCAAAAGTTAAAATTTAAAATTTAAAATTTGCGAATTGAATTTCAATTCAGATCACTAGTTATGCTTTCACTTTCACTTGTTATTCAGTCACTTCCTATTTACGCTCATCACTGCGTCAAGTTCACTTTAACTAGTTTTAATTATATTATTGGTTAAAAAGTTCATGAATTAAAGTTCAATTTTATCATATTGATTGCACTTTTCACTTTTTGGAGGTCTCACTATTTTTCCGCGTCCTCTGATGTTGGTGGATCTGTTATGGTCCTTGTCATGATGGCTACTGTTATCCATCTGTTATCCATGGCTGTTTTTCCGCGTCCTCTGATGTTGCTGGATCTGTTACGGTCCTTGTCATGATGGCTACTGTTATCCATGAATATGATGCATTAGGCATGCTGTTATCATATGCTGGTCTGTTCTAAATATTCTGGCACATTTCCCATGATCACCAATGAAATAATTAAAAATATATGTGATACAGTCAAAGTAATTGCACATAAACATGAATAAAATTGTGTCTAGAAAGGCAGGTGTTTCAAAATTTTGTACACAGGTAAATGGATTCCTTTTTAAAAATCCAGTTTTTATTTGAAGTTAGCAGCTTAAAAACCATACTAAGTACAAATTTTGTTATGTAACCTTGCAGAGTTTTACACTGAGATCTAAAAATGCTTTGGCTGTGACTAAACACAAGTGAATTTAAATTCTGTATTCCAAGGGTTAATATTTAAACTCCTGATAGTCCAGTGATTTTTTATCTCACTTGATAATTGTCCATTGATTTTTGATGTGTGTTGATATTGGATCCAAGATGCTCAGTAAAGACTGTGATCAGTTTGGTTATGAAATGAATTATACAGTAAATGTTCACTTTCATAAAGCATAGTTACCATTCTATTTCCTGTATAAACATATGAGAATGCACTGAAACAGCATGAAATTAAATGTTACAGAAGTTAAACTTTAACAAATACAGCTCCTTTGATGCACAGTTGTAATCAACTTAATGAAGAACATTAGCCACATGGGAAATATCACTACAAAACCTTTTCATTGTGGTGAAAGTGAAGTTCATTGAGGTGATGTTCATAGCTTTTTCTGTAAAAAGTTTACATTGAATAACATTTTCAATTTGAATGAGTGACTGTTGATGAAGAGGTTCTTAAAAAATTGTGTTGATGTCTAAAATGGCAGCTCTGATCAATGTGTTTCAGAAGTATTTGTGTGTTTAAGTTTATTAATATGGTGTGATATCAAAATTGAATTTAAGTCTGCAGATAGAATGAGAAGATTTTTTTTAGAGCTCAGACTTTTGGTTGAATGTCTAGTTTGCTCATCCTTGAATAAAATTTGATATGACTAATACAAAAAAAAAAAACTCCATGCTTTCAGTCCGCAAGTGAACTATAATGACCAAGCAACTGCCGCTTGTTGGCGAAATTAATGCCAACTTCAGCAGATAGAGGGTGTTGCGTGGTCAGTGCAACAAATCCCCACAGCCTTTAATTTCGGTTTTCTAAACCGGAGCCACTATTTCCTTGAAATAGCTCCTCAGTTATCCTCATGAGACTGAGTGGACCCCGTACCAGACCCACTAAGAAAATTTTGTCTGTTCACATCTGCATATTGTGCCATGTCCCCTGAAAGCCAGAGTAGTTTATTCAGAAAAGACGTTTGTTACTAGGCAGTGGCACATATGGTGATGCAGCAGTTGGAACACATCACACTGCACAAAGTAACCAGTGGAAGTACTGCTAGGAATGGTGTTTTCTATGTGATCCACAGCAATAGCTACTTCATACAACAATAGAGAGATTGTGGGAACTGATGTTCTCTGTGGGTCTGTCAGTGGATATATCTGGAGAATGAAACACAGCTGAGTCAGTTATAGGACAAGGTGAAGCCAGCCATAGAAAATATAAGAGGCTTAAACTTGGCAGTGGTCAAGCTTACGACCGTGCAGATGACTTAAGTTTTCATTGTAACATAAGATATGTAAATTAGGCATGATCTGCTCTGTAAAGCCTGTACTGACAGAGAACTTGTGTGTAGTGCAAAAGGAAGAATTTTCGATAACATGTTATATGTGCAAAATATACGCTTGACGAAAGGTCAGGTGTATTCATAAGAGACAAACCCACTTTCTCGTCAGAGGGGATGTTACATAAGGACTTACCGCAAGAGTTCAGTTGGAAAAATATCTCTGGTCATGGGCCTCAAGGGGCCTGATGCCAAGATGAACTGATTGGCGGTAAACCGCCATTCGTAAAGTAACTCTGACTCTGAGTCAGTCAGGAGTAGTGAGTCTGCAGTTAGCAGTTGGGAGACAGACTCTTCAGAGGTTGTTGCAGACGGTTGTCCCTGGTGGAGGTGTGGGAGGTGGAAGACCTTACTATTGTAAGTTGTGAGATAGATGCCAGCCAACAACGACAGAAGCCATTGAACACTGAAGCTGAGCATGCCACCACATTGGAAGCCTTTACCAGACAACCGGTGAAGACTCAGCAGGCTGAGAAGCTTTAGTGCGTATTGTGATGTGTGAAACTGTTACAGTTACTTATAGTCACGATTTGTAAGAGTCCAGTAAATCCAGTTATCAGTCCAAAACAAGTCTGTTGTCACTTATCATGTGACATTATTATGGGGAAGTACTGAAATCTTTGGTACATTTATAATGTTTGTCTCAGTCATTTCCACATCAATCAGTCATATAACAGTGTTGCCAGCTTTAAGTAGTGAAAGACATAGATAAAATTATCCCCTTGCTTTAACAACTTTGTGAAGGTTTATAAGGGCCAGTTGTATCTAGGCATTGGCACTGAGAGAGCTTCATGATATGGCCACTTTGCGTTGAGGAAATACAACCCAGTACTAAATTGATATAAGCCAGGGTGGATTCCAGACTTGGTGGTGAAGAGAATCTCTTGGTTTCCTCTGATGATTATTCAGTTTGCAGCCAGTCTCTTACTGATTGAGCTATCCCAAATTACTGTGCAGTAGGCACATTTTAAATTGAAAGGTTTGGAGTACTTTTTCAGAATGTGACTACCCTTTTAATTTTTTTATTAGTCTCTATGGCACTTGCACATTTGGTTTACGGAATGTATATGATTTGCATGTGTACACCAACATGTGAGAAGTGAAACATGCTGTGTGATGTACATTTGCATTTAAATGGTTTATTGCTTGTATTTAATTATGCATGCAAAAGATTTATACTTGCATTTTTTTTTTTACAGCGGGAGAGTTCCAGTGCAGCTCTACCAAGCAGTGCATACCAAATTCTTGGCGCTGTGATGGTGAACATGATTGTTCTGACTCATCTGATGAAAAGAACTGTAAGAACAAGACTTGTGAACCATGGCAATTTCAGGTGAAAGAGCTTTATTGTTTAAAGATTGACAAGAAAGAAGTTGAAGACATATGTCAAAAATCATATTTATTCAACTATAAAGTGACCTCCCATTCCTAGAGTAAAATATTAAATTCAGCAAATTTACTTAGATAGAATTCTTTGGTACTGTTTTTCTTCTGAAATGTAACTTTCTTTCACTTATATATATTTAATATTTTTAATAAGATTATGATCGACTTGGTTGTGATGCTGTGTGTTTTGGCAGATAGCTTCCAGCAATTTGGACTAACCTGCTTCCTCCAAGGAACACAGTGGCCAAAAATGATATGTGATATAAGGGTGGGGGAGTTTGGATTGGAGCCACTGGGA
Source organism: Cryptotermes secundus (assembly GCF_002891405.2). Lineage (NCBI taxonomy): Eukaryota > Metazoa > Arthropoda > Insecta > Blattodea > Kalotermitidae > Cryptotermes > Cryptotermes secundus. The sequence goes on from NW_019745094.1 coordinate 570,903, forward strand.
ACCAATGCCCAGGAAAGTTCTGTTCTCTCAAATGAAGAAGAAGGGAAGTGTAATGGGAATGAAGGGGAGAAATGGGAATCAGCATGTAGCAGAGCTTTTTGTGGAGCAATGTAATGCTCATCTAAGGGATGCATCTTGCTTAAAGCAACAGAAGTTTTCCTTCCAGCAAACTGTACAAGCTGTATCCAACTGCTAGACTTGGGCATTACGATCCTTTGAAAACCTTAATTTTACACATGTTTTAGGAAATATTTTTTCAAGGCACAAAATAGAAGTTTCGCTATAGAAGATGATAAATAGCAATGGTGGCAAAAAATGTCTTGTTTCTGGTCTTCAGTGTAAGAATGAGCGTTGCATATACAGTTCATGGAGATGTGACGGAGACAATGACTGTCATGATCGCCCTGGACAAATTGGTTCAGATGAGGAGAACTGTACATCCATTGTACGACCAACACTGCCGACTCCAACTGTAATATGGCCAAATGTGAGTTTTGGAGAGTATTCACATGTGCATTCTTACTAAAGTAAATTTAATTTGTTTTTAAATATATTATTTTAAATTATCTTAACACTTTGTGAACAGGAATTTTAATATTCAATGCCATGGTTCCAGAACACGTGTCACACATGGATGTTCCATTGTAACAACAAACAGTGTGTACCCTTCTGGTGGAAGTGCGATGGTGTCAATGACTGTGGTGATGGTTCAGATGAGCTAGGCTGTGGGAAGGACAGTGAGCCAAACAGTAGTACATCCAGTTCAGTGCCTACTACTCCAGGGACGTGCAGTGAGAATCATTTCTGGTGTTATAATGGTCAGTTAACATTTGCCATAAAATTATTGCTGTTAACAGTTATCAAGATAAGTTTGGATTGAATTAAAGAGAGCTCATAATTAGTAGTGGTAATAGAGGGGATTGGATAAATCTGGCTCAGGATATGGACCAGTGGAGGGCTCTTGTGAACATGGTGATGAACCTTCGGGTTCCATAAAATGCTGGGAAATTCTTGAGTAGCTTTAGAATTGGCGGCTCCTCAAGAAGGGCTCAGCTCCATGAGTACGTAAGTAATAGAGGGGAGAAGTAGTGTAGATTATTAAAAGCAATGGATAATACAAAAATCTTGAAGTACAACTATCCATACTGCAGCCCTCAAAATTATGTAATTAAACAGTAAATCACATATCTTTCAAATAAAAGAATGATGTCCTCATTCACTAGTCTGGCACAAATGGCAAAGTAGTAATAGAAAGAAAATTGTGTCAAGGTGCGAAGGTGTTGTAATATGGCGCTGAACAGAAGTAATGGTTTGAACACTTTATTATTGTGAATCTGGAAAGGACAACACAGTGATTGGTATCCTAGAACTTCGTGCTGAAACTGTATATTATATAATGAGAAATGCTGAAAAGCATACCTCACACCGGCATTCTGTGTGCTCCCAATGGCAGTGTAGGTGAAAAGTAGCTTGAGACCCTTGAAAGACCAAAAATGCAGATCACCTTTTGTTTAACCAACTCAGATACACTGTATTAATGTCAGACAAGAAGCTCAGGAAAAATACAATGCCTAGTTTTGTTTCGTTTCTTTGAGAGCTGGCTACTATCCTCACTTACTCATTATCAGACTATCTTGACAAAATGTATATTACAATAATTTTTTTATTTTTAATTTTTGTCTGTTTATTTATTTATTTTGTATCTAAGCAGCGTTTATCTTTACATTTGTGAGGTATTTGGTTTTAGGTGTAGTTTTCTTATTGTCTTCAGGAGAATACTTAAATTCTCCTCTGCATGACACATCAACTTTCTTGGAACATTCGTGACCTCAACACTGGCTCTACCTTTCTCCATATGTTCCTTTCCCATATCTTTTTCAGAATATGGCAGTCCCTCACCAACCATAGTTTTTAAGTGTTCATGGTTTTTCATTTCTGTACAAGCAGAAAAGGCAATGGCTTCTGCAGTAAGACATCCATATTTGCTGAGAGCAGTTTTTTTCTGCCTTCAGTATTACTGTAACAGCCATACTTTTTGTGCTTAGTGAAGGACCAGGCAGTTTAGCTAAGCTTTGGTAAGTATTAGCAGTGGACATATTTCTTCCCATTCCCAGTTTGCCAGAAGGCCTCGATCTTGCCAGCAATGGCCAGTCACAGTGCTTTTCAGGAACCTGATCCATCTGTGGGATTTGAGGTTCTCATAGCATATAGCCATATCTTTTGGGATATAACACCATGTAGTCCATTGAAAGTCAACCAACATTTTGGAGGGGCATATTGTCTCCATTTTCAAAGCCACCTTTCATGCTGATACTGTGCTCAGCTTATTCTTAAACCCTGAAGATGGAGGTGATATGTTCCTCCAAAATGTCGGTTGACTTTCAGTGAACTACATGACAGTATATCCCAGAAGACAATACTCTTCTAATCCCCATAGTTGTTGAAGGATTTATGAACTGAAATACTCGTATTATCATTTCCATAATGCACAGCCTCTTGGCCTTGCCATGAAACCATTCTGTCTATGATGGTGGTAGGATTTAACCTACTGGTTTGAATGTACAGAAGATTATCATTCCTCAGTTTGAAATTTTCATTATTTTTACAATGTTCGGTGGCCTTATCTCTCAGAGGAACACAAGCAATGTGGCATTGTAATTGTATTCTTAGGGAAATGCATACTGTCATCATGGGTGTGTGATGGAGCCAAAGACTGCAAAGAAGGAGAGGATGAGGAGAACTGTAAGACCACTAGAAGTTGTGGACCTGGTTTGTTTATGTGCCATATCGATGGATCATGTGTGCCCATTTCACAAGCATGTGATGGAATAGCTCAGTGTCCAGATGCCTCTGATGAATTGGCTTGTCATCTGATGCCCAGTAAGTGTAACGTAATTCATGCAGGATGGAAGTTAAGATGAATTTCATGAAGTAAGCAAGCTTAAACTGAAAGCAGTAGAAGGAGCCACCTGTTGCTGGCCAATATATTTTAAGTCTAGGAGTAGTGTTGCTACATTTTGAACAGACGGCTTTTGTGTCAGCCAGCAGTTCCTCAGCAGTAATGTGACAGTTATTCTGTGACTTATTGACCAGAACTTCATAACTTTAACCCTTTCATGTTACAGCATGTATGATAATATTAATTGTACCTATACATTTATTTCATTTGCTTCCCAAAGTTATCTGAGAAGTACCATTCTGTGTGCCTAGTAACCTTCTTTCACAGTCTGTTCATTGCCTTTTGGACATTTAAATTGTCTGTCTTCTTGTATATTAATTATTTAATTCAGGATGGCTTATGGTCTAGTAAAAGATGAGCAAATAGGTGAAGTTTTAGAGGAAAGTGATGTTTGCTGTGTGATTTGTGGAATAACAGTGGGTGACTGTGATTATGTAATACCAAGCCATCCAGAGCGAAGGAAATGAATGATTGAACCAGAGTGATGATTCATAGTGAGGTGTGGGTTCTGAGTATGAGACTAAAGTGCAACAATTTGCTTAAGTAAAGTAGACTTTAATTATGGGTCAGTGAGGCAGAAATTTTGGAATTTCCTCAGCTTTTAGTTAAAAGGTTCTCATATTGAATGAAAAAAAAATCTGGCCAACAGTTCATTCACAGATACTAGATGACAGATAGGCAGAGAGAGGGACATGATTTTGACATATTTGTGCAAGAATCTCGAATGTAAAATTTAGTCAGAAACAGATCAGTAATTCTTGGGTTATGAGGTAACAGCAAAATAGTGCTTTTGTTTTATTGCCTCAAAATCTCTAAGGTTTAAGGAAATTAATTAGGTACAGTAACCAGTAACACATTGTGGTGTCATCATTGTGATCTGTCAATTATTTGAATGGCGAAATACATTTCTTCAATACTGATAGCTAGTTGCAGAGCTTTGTTCTCTTTCCTTTGTAATTAGTTGTTGTTTGACTATCAGATTATTGTTGATTGATTATTTGATTAACCCTTAAGGACTCAGTGCACCGATCCACTGGCATGTCAGATAATGGCTAGAACACTCCGGTGGCTGATATATCAGCTCAGTCTGAGTTACGCTCTTTTAGTTACATAAATGACTCAGAGGTGGCAGCACAAGCCAGTACCTATGGTTTTAGGTACTTTACTGTGAATATAGCATATTTTAGTGGCGGTAATTTGTTTCCATAATAAAGTTATATATTATTTATTATAATTTCATTATATTTTTTGGAGTTTGTAGGACACATAGTTATTTCACATTTTTAACTAGACAGTGGCTGGTCCAAGCTGTAGGTTAGATAACTATGATGTATCAGAGTATTTAGATACAGTTGACAGTGATAGTGACCTTATTCTGGAAAGTGATACTGATGATACAAGTGAAGAAGACGAAGAAGAAGAAGATACCCCACATGCCACACCCCCAGCTGCCCACCCTGTGTCTGACAGTGAGGAGGAGGATGACCTGGATGATGAAGACTACAGGGAAATTCTGTCACCTGAGCAATCTCTTCCACTTCCTTTCGAATTCCAAGAACTGTCTGGATATAAGCATATGTCTCCTCCTGATTCTTCTCCTATTTCTTCCTTCCATCTCCTTTTCACAGACTTGATCCTTACTCTCATGGTGACAGAATCCAACAGATATGTGCAGCAAGTGATTAGCAGTAAAGTGGGTTATGTTCGCACTCTGCTAAAAACCGGATCAGAATTACCATGCACAAGATGAAAGGATTCCTGGCCTGTATTCTAAATATGGGTATCATCAAAAGGTCAACCATAGCATCATTGTGGTCCACTCTATGTTCCCAAGCCACCCCATGGTTTGGCAGTATGCTTATCAAGCATCACTTTTCACAGTTGCTGCACTTCTTCTGCCTTATCAGCAGTGAAGGATTGCCAGGCCCCGGAGAACCAGACTGCAGTCCCTATGCAAGATACCAACCCCTTGTGGACCATGCAAACACAGTATTCAGGCATCACTACACCTCTCACCTATATATCAGTGTCAACAAAAGGCGGGTAGGAACCAGAAACAAAACCAGTCTCATGTGGTATTTGCCCAACAAGCACCACCACTCTTAGGAAATCAAATTTTGGCTGTTGTGCAGTCAACTACTGCCTGGGATTTTTCATGTACAGAGTGGTCCGGTCTCAGGAAGTGAAAGACAGCATCCAAATAAATGGCTTGGAGTGTACCACCATGAAAAAACTGCTTGAGTTTGGAGAGTACCTCAGCAAAGGCTACCATATCTTCGTCAACACCTGTTTCATATCTGTTGCACTTGTCCACCATCTCCATCAGCTAAGCACCTACATCACTGGAACTGTTAGGAGGAACAAGAAACTTTTACCCAAGCAGTTCTGGAACAAATTTGTAGTTGGACAAAAAATGTATTGCAGATCTGGCCCGCTTCTCACATGTATTTTCTGTGAGAAGAAATCACAAAAAATCCTGTTATTCTTCTCTCCAGCCACAACACAGTCCAAGATGAGGAAGTATGGTGAAGACATGGTGGCAATCCACAAATAAGACCAGAAATCATAACATCCTACAACAAGTTTATGGTTGGCATTGACTCTTCTGACATGATGCTATACACTTATTTGGATGAAAGGTGGATGGAACATTATTGAAAAAAAGGTAGCTTTCAACATCATAGCCAGGATGGTGTTCAATAGCCAGAGGAGACCTGGCAAACTGAAATCAAGGTACAGCTACACTGTATCCATAATCAAGAGCTTGGGGAGGAGTGATTGGCATTGAAGGACAGCACTGGAGCATATGATTGTTGGGGACCACAAGGACTCAAAAAACTCCATGGGAAGAAAGAGTCCCAGTGCATTGTCTGCAGCACAAAGGAGAGCAGGCAGAGAGGCAGAACGGCAGAATGGTATGCACCAGATGTAACAAGGGGCTGCATGGAGAATGCTGCCCTAAACACAGCTACTAACTGCAGAAGATACTTGTGCACTATTTTACATAAAGTGATGTAGTTCCAGACCAGAGAGCTCATTATACATAAAACTTGTATAAAAATTTACAGAAAAATATTCACTTTCTTACAGGCTTGGTGACAAGAAAAGAAGACCAAAGAGACTATTTTATTTTTTGCCTAAATTATATAGATTTTAAATTTCAATATTTAAGTCTCAGTTTTTATTTTTTCTAATTATTTGTAATGTTAACACTAGTGGGCTATTTTTGTTTAAATCTGCTGTTTATAGTGAATAAGTGTGACTTTTTTCAAATGTCCTTGACCAAAATTGTATCTTTGGTGCATATTTTTAGTGAGACTTGTAAATTTAGTCAAATTTACCTGAGTGTTTTAGGCGAGGTGCTTGGAAAACAGGCTGAGTGCGAAAGGGTTAAACATATCACCTGGTGTGTGTGTTGCATGCATGCGTGTGTGTGTGTGTGTGTGATAGGGAGGTAATAAAAAGATGATTTTTTTTGCAAAGAATGTGAAATGTGACATTTATCTGGAGGGACTGAGGAAACCACATTGAGTCTGTAAGGATAGCCAGTTGCTACATTGAGTTAATGAACCTGGAATCTGTTGACTACTAAGCAGAAATGCCAACCACTTGACTACGACAATCTCTAAAACAGTATATGAGTCAGAAGCAGTTAGATAATTTAGAATTTGTACTGATAGGTGGCACAAAAACACAGTTTAGGTCAGTCAGAAACAGCAAACCCATCCATGTACTGTAGCTCTATCTTCTCTTTTGCTGCTGATCCACACATAATTTGTTGAACCATTATTATTTTCTGGTAAATCATGTATATATTCATTATTCGAGGCATCTGAGATGAATTGTTTTTCATAATCTTAACAAAAAAGCCAGCTCATAATCATGTATGAACCAATAATCAGTGAACATCTGTCATGATACTAACAGTGAAACTACAAATTTTGAGATGAATCAAATCCAAGTCATTGTCTGAAATATGAGATATTATGTCATCAGTTCACAGATTTAAATCTAACAAGCAAAATAGTACCTTACGCTTAAAAGGGATTGAGTTTGTTTTGCACTGAAATTGAAGACTTCTGGATAATATATGTGGTTAGAATCCTAACCACTGTTTTTCTGTCATTTGTGAGTTCTGATTATGTACTACAATTGTGGTTACAGAAGCAAACTTCAGTATGAAAGGGATTACATAGGGCTTACCATATGGGAGGGTCTCTTGTTCACTTTCCTGTACCTGTGTTACAAATAAAATATAGATTTATACTGCTGAGCTTAATATAACCAAGTTTTTCAGGTGTGAAAAATAATAGTGATTTTTAAACATTGTACATTTTGTAGGTCAATCCCCAATTGGTTGTCCTCCAGCATATTTTCAGTGTGATGTAAATCAGTGCATCCCATTGACTCGAATGTGTGACCAGCACTTGGACTGTTATGATGGATATGATGAAAGCAATTGTAACAACAGCACCACAAAAATTTACCAGGTATAGTAAAAAGAATTGTATTTTAGAGCTTCTCTTGAAGTATTGGTCTGCTCAAAGAGAAAATAAAAATGAAGTGCAACATTGACAGTATTTTTAGTTTCAGTAATGAGTTTAATATTTGAGTAACAGTCAGGTTATGGGAGTAACTGAGGTGAAAAAAATAGTAATTACGTGAAATTTGAGGTTCTTGCAGTAGATATTATAAAAATTACACTTTTGTGATATATGACACTGTAGTTTTGTAAGTGGAATCCACAGCTACATGACATGACATCACAGAAAACCATAATCTCAGTAGTTGTTATGTGTGTTATATTGTGAACATACTAATTCATGTAGGAAGGTAAGGAACGTGAACATTTTCTAAATAACATTAGAGTTGGCACATCCTTCAAGTACTTCAGTTTACCACTTTGTCATCATCACCAGCATGTTCCCTGCAGTAAGATTTCCTGAAACTATTGTAATGTATTTGGATTATATCTTTCTGCCATGCCTTAGGTGGGCAAAAAAAGGTAGTCAGATGATGTGAACTTGGCAGTAAGGCTCGTAACTTGTATTCAGGAAGTGCCCAGTTTAAATCTCAGATAGGACACTGATTATTCACCCTGAGGTTTTTGTGTGTTTTCTGCAGTTTCTCCACAGCAATGTTGTTATAGTGGATTATATGGATAATGTTTTTGCAGTTCAATACTGCCACCATTGCCTCACTATGCTTTCTGAATGCTTTGCTTCTTACGTTTGTTGAAATTTGTATTATACAATTATTATTATTATTATTATTATTATTATAATATTCCTCTTTCAGTAGCTGTGTTTCTGGTGTTGCATGGTTTCCTGAATTGTGTGCAGTCACTTTGCACCATAACAAGACTCTGCACATATTCCAAGAAACCACAGGATACTGGAAAAATAGTGTATCAGTTGAAAAAAGGAACAAGTTTTAACTAAATTTAACAATATTCAGCAATAATATGAACTAGTTTTAACCAGGTTTATAAAAGTGAACTTGAAAAAGCAATGCAGTGCAGCAGTTACATGAAAAGGTTTTTCCGATGGCTATTTTATAATGTTGAAACATGTCATAGAAGTAAAAAATATATACATTATATAAAAGGGCAATATAGCACACCAACAGTCTATGAGCACTAGAAGTTGCATCTTCAAGACCACCCCTGCAAATTAAACTCAGTTGTAATACACTTCCTGATACACATGGGAACAGTAGTTTTCCTTGATCCTTCTGGCTGGAATTTCCAAATTCTTAGTTGAGGTATATGCTTTTCAGGTCAAGATAAAGTTAAAGTAAATGTTAAAAAGGTAAGGTTAAATGTAAAGGCAAAGGTGAAGGTAAAATTGGTCATATGATCGCTTAATTAAGCACAACACCATGAATACATACGACTATTATTTTTCCATTATTTTACTCGTTACCTTTACTTTTTGCCTTGACCATGATTTTCACATGTAGCCCTTTGTTCTTGTTCTTTTATTTCAACAGTATATCTCATTTCTTCAGATGCTCCCTTACATTTCCCCAAATTTATGGAAGCATTGCTTTACAGTGTCTCTGGAGGGCAAAAACTGTGACAGCTAACATAGTCTTCATACTGTCATATGCAGGGGTTTTGTATGACTTATAGACAGGTTTTGGATTGGATGTACTGACACCTTCTGAATTCAGCTCGTAACTACAAGTGATACAGTGCTATCACTGATGTATGCACTTTATAGTTGACCCTTACACATGCACTAGATCCTTGGTCTTCACTAGTTGTATCCTGGCAACAGATTCATAACAGTCTCACTGTAACTGCAGCACACTCTGAAGTCTTCTTTGCACAGCCTAATTCATTTCTTGCCATTATTGTACCAACTGACATCTCCAGAGCTCAACTGAATTCTGTGCTGCAACTGCCAACTCCAGAACTTAACTCAGTTCTCACAATTCTAGCTGTGTGAAATCCTTGTTATATAATCATGGGTGGACCAACAGAAAACACCACTGCCTTTGTTGTGCGGTATCATAGCATATGTAACACATTCTTCTGCTGCGTGTGTGGGGGCCATTACTTAGCAATGGCTTTTTCTCTGCCTCCACAGTTCTTGCTTTGAGCAAATGTGCCACAGTATATATAGTACTTTACCATGGGACTGGAATCTTAATCCATCAGTAAGAACTTGAGAATTTTCCACAATCATCAGTGTTACAGTTCTTTATACTTATCTGATCTATATACAGGTGACTCAGATGGGAGTTGATGACCATGGATCAAATTCATCTACATTGCATTTATACTGGTGGATCCGCAACTTTTCTGAACCACTTGAGTTTCTTCCATCATATGCTGAAGTATTTAATCAAAAGAATGTCAGCTGGACAAATACTACATGGATAGATCGTTATGGGTATCTCTTCTCCAACTTGAAGCCATATACCATGTATAATTTGACTGTATATGTGAGAGTGAAAGGCCAGAAGCAGGTATACCCTCCAGCGAAATATGTGACTGCAACAACTGGTGAGGGAGGTGAGTACTTTGTTAAAGTAATATGTGAGATAACATGATTTTGTGAACTTGTTAAATATATTGCAATTAAGAGCAATGTACTAAGGAGCCAGTGTAAAGGGCAGGCTCATAATGTAAGAATGTCCAGCAAATCCTTTAAAAATGAGATACTGCTCCATAGTGATGGCATTGTGTGTGTTTAGAAGACAGTAAATTCAGAAAATGCATATATGTTTTGTATATGAATCCACACTACCATGAAAACCTTGGATCTGATGTATACATTTTCTGGGTTCTGTTTTCTTGGGCACAATGTTCATCAGAAAACATTGGTGTCCACCCATGAGATTACATGTCATAATGTGGAAGACTGTAATATTAATCAGAAAATGAATTGTTGCCATTTTAATTTTTATTTATTTGTGGTGTATTTAACCCTGTCAGTAGCTCAAGCTATATAGCTTCGAAAAAGACCTTAGTCATGATAACTGGTCTTCAGGCTGAGATTTGGACCCAGAATCTCTTGAATATGAAACAGGAGTGCCAACTGAACCTCCTCTTATTTACAGTCAAACCCCTATTTAAGGTTTCTGTGGGGAGTAGTGGATTTTTACACTGAACTGAGGAAAATATTAAATGGAGGAAATTTAACACTGAGATTATTGTGTTGGGTTTATTGTGATAATGGGATCTGGAAGCAGATCAGCATTCTCATCCTTTTCTGAGTTAGTTTTATGTTGGTAACCCTGCTTGTGCATGTATACATGTCTCTGATCTGTTTGTTCCTGCAGTTTGTTTCAGGTGCAGTATTTTTATCTTTCAGATATTCCCTTTTTGTTCCTTAATTGTCTATTAGTTCCACACCTTATATTGTTCATATTGTCTCCATTCATTGGGCTTACATTCTGCCGCCATTTTAAATTAGTCTTTTCCCCAATGATCTAATGTTCAATCCATGGTTTATACTGCTTTATTGTGTAATCACTTAAACTCTCTTCATCAGTGTGATCTTAGTTTAAAAATTCTCTCTACTACTCTTTCAAGCCCTATTGATGTTCCCATTAGCATCCAAGTTTTCCAATGGAGCAGATTTGCTCAAGATTATAAGTTGATATTGTTGTTTAACTTGATACTGTTCATTAACTTCCACGTCATTTAGCTTCTTGAGATTAAATTTCTCCCCATCAAATTTTATTTTGCTTAGACTTACAGACAGTTTGCTCCTCACTTTTGCAATTACTGGTTCGTGTTCAGGATAGCTGTAAATGCCCCTGAAAGATCAGACATCAAGTATACTTAAATACTCTTCTGTTTCTTGATATGTGATCAGGCTACTCTTTCATATCATAATAATTATTATAAGGTGATACATTTTGGTGGTGTATAATTACATAATGTTTGGTTTGTGCAGTGCCATCACCTCCTTGGAATGTGACGGTGATACAGAGGAATGCACATCAGGTTGTTGTAAGTTGGCAAGCCCCAAAATATCCGAATGGGAACATTGTCAGTTATGTGGTATTTCTGACACCACCCATTCCACCTATTCAAAAGTTACAAAATGGTACCAAGACCAGTTTTGTTATGAATAGTGACTATGAGGCTGATAAGAAGTATTTTTTCTGGGTAAGTGACCTCTACATAAACGTGAAGTATGGGCATAAAATAAACACATGATAAAGAAGAATTTTATATAGCTGTGATGATGTATCTGGTCCTTGGTAGTTGTCTTGCTTTGATGAAGGTGAAACATTTTAAGTGGGAGAGTATAAATTGCAACGGAATGTGATCTCTCCATAAACAGGAGGTAACCATCTTTATCAGGAGTTTGCTGTCATACTGTTTGTTCTTAGGCAAAAGTAAGCTGGAAATGCAGCATATTCAGTCCCAATTATTGCCACTGTTCCTAAAAGAGGGCCACTTGCCTGGTCTAATGGTGAGCACACTAGCCTCATAAAGGTAATTGTAAAGTTGTCCACGTGCTTAATTAATTAACCTTTAACGTACAGACTTTTAAATTGCTGGCAGCCCTCTGTGGCTGGAATTTAAATGACCCTGAGTCTTTAACATGCAGACTTTCAGGAAAAAACTACATATTTTCTGTTCTGTGCAACATAGAAATACGAACTAAAATCAAACCTGAAAGACAATACAATTTTCTACATATACACAAAAGAGCAATTTTTACAAATGAAAATTAACTGTGATTATTTGACATAAAATGCAACATATGATCTTTATTATATATGTTATGAAATTCCAAAGTACTTAACTCTTTGACTGGCGCGAAGGGTATTTAAATCCCACCCCTGTCCTGGCAGGCCCTTGAAACCTTATGTCGGTAAAATGCATGTAGTTACTTTTTCCTAAACAACTTCAACAAAAATTGGTTTTTAAAAACGAAATTTTCAGGAACTAATTAAAATACAATATTTTATGCAATAAATGCCTTTCCATACCTCTTTATTAGTTTTTCTTCGTGTGATAAACATTGAAACATGAAAGTTTGCAGAGAGCCACACCACAGCCTGCACACATGATACTTGTTTCTTTTCTAATCTTGTGCTTAGCAGTTACGCGACACTTTCTCAGGACACCATTCTTCTTGTTACTGGGAGGAACATGGACTATTTTGTGAATTTTCAAGCCACCCTCTAAATGATTTACTGGCTCTTTCACTGGTGGTCTTTCCAAGGTCGTGGGTGGAGGCGTGACTGCACTCGAGTCTGATTCAATAGATTCGTCATCCACTTCATTCCTTGACCCTTTTCCCTCTCCACCTGTTTGTTTGGTTCAGTCATTTTTCTACACAGTCCAATATAAAATCTTTGAATCTGTAATTTCTCTTCTTGTATTTTTCGTTTGTTGTGTTCTTTTTGAATAGAATGAAACTATTCAACCGCAAAGACATGTTTTGTCCATACCATGGGTGTGAAATAGGGGCCTAGTGGACAAATATTCTTCAATTTCAGGGCGTTTGTCGATTCCTGTCATGAACACAATTCCTAAGTATGTCCAGATTTCATCTGACGTGACATAATTGTAATTGTGTTTTCGAGAGTGAGGAGCTAACTCACGTGTGTTGAAGTGCTGGTGAGCATAGCGATTGGTTTCAGTTGTGATGTGATTTACCAAGTCGTCATCCAGAAAAAATTTTAATCCATGAAAAGTGATGCCTTTTTGTGTTATATCAATTTTGATCCCGAAACCATTAGCAAATGGAAATATTGGAGGTACAATGTCTCCGTACATTCATGAGATGGGCGTGTCAGGCACCGCACTCGTGGTAGGTAAATGTTCATGATTACTGTCTTGTGGATCACTGTCTATCACTGTATTATTGTCACTATCAACTTCATCCAATTCAGGAATCATTATTTCATCGCCACTATCATCATCAGAACAAATCTCGTTCACAACATTTTCCAGCTGGTCTGTAGGAACACGAAGACACTTCCTGCAAGAACCCATGGTGAAACTGAATGAATGTGAAATATTTTCAGACCTTTTCCTTCTCAGAGGGTTCTGACAGTAATATAGACCCCCACAAAGTTTACAAGGGTTCTTTACAAACATGCACAAAAACTATCATATATATGTCTTTGGTTGATGAGTGCCAAGAGAGGAAAGAAGGGAAGAGATTGTCAAAGCGTTAAAACACGCCAACGCCAGGGAACGGCTGGCATCGTCTGGGCGTTAAAACACGCCCGCGCCAGTCAAAGAGTTAACTGTACTTTTTTCTTCAGTCTTGAGACATGGTGATTTTGTAAATATAATCATACTATATACAGTAATATTTTGTTCAGACTGTACACAAGTTTGAACTGCGTTACTTCACAGTTTACTATACCTCACACTCTGATGCGCTTGTGCAACATCTCGAAGCGGTCCACGACACACAGCCCAACATTACACTTTTTACAATAGAAAAGGGTGCTCCTGCTTTTCTTATTTAGCGAACATACACGGCGTCTCTTTTCCCTTTGGTTGGCCAGTGTTGTGAATGTTTCACCTCCAGTCGACTCAGTTTGGCCCCAGATGAACTTGGCCTCTCCTGAGAATCGCTACTGACTGTGATATTCCCTTAATGTGATTGAAGAATCAAATCCCGCACTAGGATTTTGTATGTGTCATTTTTCCACCACATGACTTGTGTAATAGATAGGCATTGAGAATAGTCATATCTAGAAGGTGGAAAAACAATTTCTTTGTCCATTTCCATGTCCTCCAAGCAATTCCATAACTGTTTACTGTCCTGTCAGATTTATCCACAAGGCCCTCTGCCTCATTACCTGATGATGATGATATATTTTGATGAGGTTCAGTGAACTCATTGAGTTCTTCTAACTCTTCATGAGATTCCTCTTCCATCAATATTTCCTCCAGTTCTTCTGCATCGAGAAGTTTCGAATATCGGGCACGTTTTTGATAGGTTCCATCATGGGGGAGGTGGTTTTCCAACTAAATTGAATAAATTATGTTGATTGACAAAGCGATACACTCGCTTGTTAGTAATACTTGCAAAATAGTGATGCAAAGTAATTATAATACTAGTTGAGAAGAGTGCCAGTCTGACACTGGTACCGAAAGTCACAGTGACAAAGATGCATTTTACTCACAAAGTAATACTGGCTCAGTGGGTTTATACCTCTTCCGAGACACAAAATAAAAATGATATGTAAAGAAATATATGACAGTCTGACACTGACTTCCTAACTGATAATTCGCTACTGCAAACCAGTCCTTGAATACGTCACACTTCTTTGAAAGCTCTAGAAGCACTAATCTGCCAGCACAGATGAACTTTTACTCCTCAGTTTTCAAAATAAAGCTGGGCTCTATTTGGCTGACCAGGTCATAAACAGTCATATCTAAACGTAAATAATATCAAAACCAGTACCTTGATAAACTATTTGATTGTTCAGAGCTAACAAATGAACCACTGACATGACCTTGCATGGGTTTGCTTTGGTTTCAAACCAAAGATCAAACTGTCAACACTCCCAAAGAGAGCACATGTCCCTGCATTAGATAAATATAACATTCAGCCACAGTGGGTGCTACTTTCTGTTAGATATATATATATCTAACAGAAAGTAGCACCATGAAGATGTACGGAGAGTATAGGCTACTTTCATCATTCTTAAATTTAGCACTAGATGGGAGTGGTCATTTGCACACCGTGACTACTTAACCCCTAGGGAAAAAGCCCACAGTACCCATTGAATAAGAGCCTGTGTGAACCCCACAGATAGTCTGATGCTGTGGAGAAGAGAAAAACTTGTTGTGGCCCTGCTAGGAATTGAACTCCAATTCCATGCTGTCCTGTCCATAGCCTGTTGCTATACCAGCTGAGCTAGAGCTTAGTATAGTAGCCTGGTGTTGAAAAGTTCTCTGCCTTAATCTGAACCCCTGCCAGTAATCTTAATAACAAATTTAAAATCAATGAATGTCCATTGGTGTGATGATAATCAGTCACCTGCCTACAGGAAAAGAGCTGACTTAGGAAAACCGTGTATACGTGGTCTGACAATAAAGTTCACAAACTGATCACAGTAAAAGTGCTACATATCTCATTGTCTGAATATTACTGTGGTCACCATCAAAGTACTCCCCTTAGGAAGCTATACACTGATGCCAGCACCTAGTCCACCTATCAAAACAAATTTGGAATTGGTTTTGTTTAATGACCTTCAGAGCTGCCATCGTATTACTCCTGATGTCATCAATATCATCAAAATGCCTTCCTTTCAATATGTCCGTAATCTTCAGGAACAGAAAGAAGTCATGGGGGGCTAGATCCAGTGAATAGGAAGGGCGTTCCAAAATAGTTATTTGTTTAGTAGCTGAAAACTCCCTCATAGACAGTGTTCTTTGATGATCTCCTTTGGGACCACTTTGCACACACTTTGCACACACCTTGCACATGTCAAGATCTTCAGTTAAGATTTTCTGTTGATGTTCATCTGCTCTACTATGCTCCTGACAGTCAGCTGACAATTTTCACACACAATTTGACAAACTTTTACAACGTTTTCTTTTGTTCTGCTTGTTGCTGGCCATCTGGATCTCACTTTGTCAGTGACTCTTTCTCTTCCCTCAGAAAAATGCATTACCCACTTGTAAACTGCTGTTTTCTTCATAACATTATCCCTGTAAACTTGCACTAACATCTCTCTGATTTCCTTTCCACTCTTGCCAGGTTGAACAAGAAATTTGATGTTTGTTTGTTGCTCTAATTGAAGCTCCGACACGCTTGTGACGGCACACCAGAACACACTCAGACAATAATAGATGCCACTCAGAAAGAGAGTGATAATGATCAACAACAACATGGCTGTGAAATGCTGATATGCCACCACCATCAAACTATACCAAGGTTTCCTGTCCACTGCTGCTACTGCAAGCACACGGTGCAAGTTCGCGAACTTTATTGTCAGACCTTGTATTAAATATAGCTGAGACAGTGGGCAATGTGGTACTGGTACAGAGAATCAAACATTGCTGAGAATCATTCTGAAGTGACTTCCTCAGATATGGCAATTATAATTTGTTCATGTTGGCGACTGGAGATATGATAGAACATGTAGAAGGTTTAATCAGATGCCTCTGAGACTAATTTCATTGATGTAAAATGTATTTTACTATAGCAGGCATGTAGTTGGTGTCACTTATCACAGCCCTGGCAGAATTGTCCATGTCAGTGTCAGTGATTTGTTTTGAGGTATCATTGTATTCTTTTTATGACAGTATCTATGTAAAATATGTGGTGTTGTATGGTATGATGATTATTGAATGATGAACTGGAAAGGATTTGGAAGGAAGTGATTGTGGCCTAGTCAGGGTACTGTCCCAACATTTGCCTGGAGGGTTTGAAGAGAATTATGGAAAAACTCAGTCAGTACAGCTGTTGTCCTGGCTGAGATTCGAACTGAGCTCTTCCAAAGAACTATTCTAGGGCATTATCACAGTGTTATCCTGCTCAGTGATATCATTGTAAAATGTCTATTGTAAGATAGAAACATACATGGAGTAAGGAAGACAGTCATGGAGACCTAGAGAATGTTGAAAGCTGTGTTTTGAAAGTGAAGAATATGAAGATTAAAATGTAATCAAATGAATCTTGTTAAAAATATTGTTCAGTGAAACCCTTTCAGTGCCAAGTTTTTCCTGCCACGGACAGAGCACTTTGCTGATAATATGTAATAATAATCAGGGATAAATTTGTAGCAGTTAACTGAGATGATCCCTTTGACAGCAGTGAAAAATTTGTATCTCTGAGCTCGCATTTGGAGTTGTGCTTTGACAAACCTTGATCAGTACACAATGAAATTCCTATTTAATGAGTTGGGGGGGACTGGCTTTTCTTACACTAAATTTATGTTAATAATTAATGGGTATTATGCAACAATACATGAACAAGTTGTTCATCTTCTGATAAGACTTAAAGAATAATAAGTAATTAAACTTTTTCTACACAAATCAGTACAGTTAAATAATCAGTAATATAAAATGAATTTCTGAAACAATTAATGACATGAAGTAAACACTGTAATTGTGTGGGAACAATTTCCAATAAAGGAAAACATAGATTATTCATTGTTATTTGAACTACAGTAACACTGAATCAAGATATATGTTTTGGAAGGTTGAAAATTTCTTGCACTAAATGCAGATTATATACTGACTGAAAATTCATCAAATTGCTAAATGTAGTAACATTAAATTGGGCTTTCACTGAAATATCTTTGAACTGCCTGTTCTGTTGTAGGTGATAGCAAGAAATAAAGCTCATGACAGTGACAGCTCATCACTAGCAACTTTGACATTTGATGGAGATGCTGCTATTGAAGCCATTGAAGGCTTGATGTGGGACCATAAAGACAACAGAAGCATTAGCCTGACTTGGAAGAAGGTGGCCAAAGCTGATGGCTATTATGTGATTCCCAAAAGCATGCCTCCATATCCAAATCTTGATATGAATACTACAAAAACAAATAACATTACAGGTAGTACCTTTATGTTTTAATTTATGATATTTAATCTTTATAATGCCCATTAAAGAAAAAGATAAATTAATTGATCCAGTTTCATTTAATGAATTTCAGAACACAAATCATAGAAACAGAACAGGACAGACTTGGTTTCTAAATATAAAACATAACATTATGTGTTCATATTCACATTTCCCAATTAACAGCCATAATAGAAGTTCGCTGTTTGTAACATAAAGTGTCCAGAAGGTATTTGTTCCAACTTTATGTTTCATGTGGTTTTCCTTAAATGGCAACTGAAATAATACCTTAGAATACAGAGATAAGCACTAAGTCATGACCTTTTTGATATCATCTTATGAATGTATGAAGTGCTTTGAGCATAAGCAATCAGAATTGTGAAGCAAGAGGAAAATGCACAGTGCCATATGTGATCAGCCACATTTGTGCAGCATGTATTTAGAGACAAGTTTTGTAACGGGCCACTGGGAAGAAATCAGATTCATGCAGAGTATGTTTCTGCTACTTATCCTGTCCATGGCCATCTCAGCCTCCTGGATTTGACCACCCTGACCAGAATATGAATTAAGGAGTTCAGTTTCATGTATTTGTTGCCATTCCATTTAATTTGGATAATTCAGGGCTCCCTTATGGAGCCTAAGTAATTTGTAACTGTTAAACCAAATATAAAGAAAAATCCTTCTCATTTCAGTAACAAACCTAGCTCCTGGAACACCTTACATCATGGAGGTGTCAGCCTATAAGAAATCGTTCACAGGCCTACCTGCATCCATCACTGTAAAAACAGATGGTGAGCCACTCCCCCAAGTTTCAGGATTAGTAGTAGATGTATCCAAGACTGATGGTACCACTGTAACAGTCCGTTGGGACATTCCAAAGGATGGAATATACAGAGAGAAATGGGAATATGGTATCTACTATGCACTGAATACAACAGATCTGCTTTCAGGTATGTTGCATGTAAGGAAAATGTAAAACAGCATCTTAAAAATAAGATAGCCTATACATTTCAAGGAGTACTTGAATCATATTCATCATCTTTACATACTTTTGGAGCTCAGCCACCAAGAATGTGAACGGCATGTTTGTTGTACAGTTACAGTTTAATGCTGGTCTGATTCTTACACAACCAGTAGTATCATTGACTCATATTTCCTGAGTAGTGACTTATGAAATATCATTTGCAATAACCTCTGCTGTCTGCTTAAAAACAGAAGTCAGCACTTTTAAGGCACTTCTGTAAATCTGCATGGAAAAGGAGGGGGCCTTTTCCATGCAGATTTACAGAAGCGCCTTAAAAGTGCTGACTTCTGTTTTTAAGCAGACAGCAGAGGTTATTGCAAATGATATCTGTACTTTTAAACGGTTATTACAAAGAATGACAGGCTCAACAGAAATAAAATTTACACCATTAGTAGAAAAACTGTTGTGAATTCAGAAGCATTCAATGTGAACAGAATGGTTACAGATGTGGATTCATGAATCCATAAAACACGGTGTTCTTTCTGTTGATGAATTGCCATTGTGTTGACATAACACTGTATATGAAATGGCCAAGGTTGCAATTACATCGACTTCTGTTGACACTCTTTGCTTACTAATAATGGTGTAAGTTCTACTCTTGTCAGCAGTTTTCTGATGAATGTTTTAAAGTGTAAAGATCATTTGTAATGATCCCGTATTTCAAGACAAGCAAAGATCTAACTTTATGTTCTCACTCCTTGCCATTTGTATGCAACTTCAGTCACTTTATTTATATATTACTATTCACACTGCAACATCTGCATGTTTCAGCCTAACTGGCCGTCATCAGGTATATAAGATGTTGGTGGGAAGGAACCTCCTGCATTATTATTATTATATTGTTCAGTTTTCATTTGGATGTAAAATACTTTTAAAATAATTTATTTAAGGTTATTTTAGATTATCATTCCATTGTTATGCATGTGTTATATTAGTGTTTTATTTATGCAAAATAAATAAGGATAATCTGAACAATATAAGATGTGAAACCAGCAGGCATTTCAGGAATAAAAAGAGGGAATATCTGAAAGACACAATTAATGAGCTTTCAATGAATAGTAAGAACAAGAACATTAGAGACCTATATAGAGGAATAAATGACTTTAAGAGGGGTTACCAACCTAGAAGTAACTTAGTGAAGGGTGGAATTACAACATATTTGATTTCTTGGCTGACGTGGCACTGATCTTTTGTTGAGAACTGCACTTAATGTGTGATGGTGCTCCCACACCTTATTGCCTGCAGGTACCTGAATCGAAAGTTTCCAGGTCCGTGGTTAGGTAGAGGTGGACCAATTGCCTGGCCTCCATGCTCACCTGATTTAAATCCACTGAATTTCAACTTCTGGGGCCATTTAAAATTGTTGGTATATTCGTCTCCAGTGGATGATATGGAAAGTCTCTGAAATCGAATTGTGCCAGTTTGAGATCATCTTCGGGTGGCATTGAGACGTCGAGCTGAGACCTATATTCAGGCAGGATTTGAGCATATAGAACATTTACTGTAAGGTAATGTGAAAGTCTGAGTGTCATAGACAGAACTTAAAAACTCAGAAACTATGCATATCTGGGCCTATATTGATATAAATTATTTTTATTATCTACATATGAGGAACTCATTCCTGACGTTATGCCGTGTATTTTTGAAACACCCAGTATCTCGATGAAGTTGCATATAGATGGCAAGGAGTGACAGTCTGAAGTTAGAATATATAGTGCAACAGGATGCTGCAGTATAATATTACTAGTGAAGTTTTTAGCTTAATTTCATGAACTGCACATCAGTATTTTGATATTTGGGCAATGAATGTTGACAGCTCGCTTCCATATAGTGCTGATGTTAAGAATGCTTGGAGATGGATATATCTCCACCCTTTCCATATCTTCATGGCATGCTGCTTAATTAATCACAGAAACAACTTTGCTTTAGCTGTATGTTAACTGTAAGTGAAACTTTTCTTTTTTAAGGTTACCATCAACATAAGTATTCACTTTGCTACACTGTCATGAAAACCTATCGAACATTTTATTATATTTGCAGGTCCTAAGCAAAGAACAAGCAATTTGACTGCAAACGTAACAAACTTGGAAGCATGTGAGTCTTACATTTTTGCTGTGGGAGTCATAGGCCCCCTTGGTTTTGGTCCACTATCGGCTAATCCAGTCTCTTTGGTAACAAGATTCAATATGAATGCTGCCCCGAAGAATCTGACAGTGTTTTCAGATCCTCACAATGAAACAGTTATGAACATCCAGTGGCGTTCTTCCTGTCCTGCAATGGTTGATGAGATTGGATACATGGTGTGTTTCCAGTGATTCATTGTTGCTTATGTGGAGATCTGAGAATATTATGTGAAGTGGTTCTTGTGAGAATGTGGACCAGATTCATCTGATCATATTGTGGTGTTTTGGGTTATGTCATTCTGTAGTCCAGTGGGTGGGTGACATTGTTTTGGAGGAACATTCTGCCTCCATCTTAAGTTTACAAGTAGGCTTTAGATCTTTGGATTCCATGCAGTGTTGTCTTTCCATAGATATTACAATATTGAAAGTTGAAGATGTCATGGTTGTGAAGATTCACACTGTAGTCTTCTGGGTTCTGACTTTGTTTTGTGTGGTAGGTGGATTGCCGGCATTGTTAGGGTAGAAGTGGCCTTTGGATTTATGGACTCCATGTACTATTGCCTCCCCATAAATAATGTCATCAATGTACCTGAGATTTTAGGGTTTAATGGTGATGAAGATTCACATTGTGATCTTATGGGTTATGACATATTGTAGTCTGGATGTGAGTACCAGTGTTTTGGGAAACATACTGCATACAAAACACATTGTAAATCTTTGCCACTAGGAAAACCTTGTATCTCATAATTCATGTGACTTGGCCCAGTTGTGGGCTCATGTGAAGAATGTTTGTGCTCCATAAACGGTAGGGAATTTTTAGACTAGTCAAGTAACTGTTGTCATAAGAAGAACTGCAAAGTGAGTTACTTGTCTTGGTGTTACTGTAATCCAGTATCTTAAATGATAGTAGTGGATTTATATGGGACAGTTTTTTTTAGATATGTAAAAAATGTTGCCACATTCTCATTACTGCAATCATTTTTATAATATATGTGTGTTCACAAAGTGTTGCTAAAATATACGAATGTAAGTCAATAAGTAACTTACAAATGGATATAGAACTTAAACAGATAAAGAGTACTGATTTGAAAAATGCTTTTATTTTTCAATATAATCTCCCTGTACATTGAGGCACTTGTCCCATCGTTTCACAAGCCCCTGAAAACTAGCAGCATGAAATTCTTTGGGCTGCTGTCGGAACCAGGCGGTGACTTCCCTTTCTACAGTTTCATTGTCAGGAAAATGTTCATCCAAAAGATGATGATTAAGAGGGCCGAACAAATGGAAGTCACTTGAAGCAAGGCCGGGGCTATACGGACGTAAATGCCGACTCTTACTGTAACATGCTCAGGATGTAAATGTTCCCTGTAAAGGGAAGTCACCGCCTGGTTCTGACAGCAGCCCAAAGAATTTTATGTTGCTAGTTTTCAGGGGCTTATGAAACGATGGGACAAGTGCCTCAATGTAAGGGAGATTATGTTGAGAAATAAAAGCATTTTTTTCAAATCAGTACTCTTTATTTGTTTAAGTTATATATCCATTTGTAACTTACTTATTGACTTACCTATGTAATTATCTTTTAAATACAGCGGAACCCTGGTTTATAGTTTACAGTTTAAGTTTTCCGACAATTACAGTTGAATTTCCATTACTCAAGTTAATAATTTTACTTGAATTTTATTTATGTAAGCTTTCTGTCACTTTAATTCAGCTCCCTATTATCTCAATGGAACTTTAAATGGGGAATTTGCCATAATTAGCAAACAGCATTTTTCAGGTGAAATTTATTGAATGTAATGAAACTCTTTGAGTGGATGACTGTAAATTTACAGCATTCAGTTTGATGCATTTTGTGTATTTGGAGACAGAAGCTTCCAAAACCATGCCATTATTTTTGTACAAAGTGTGATATCCTGCCATGTCCCTCTTGGCCTTCCAAGAGGATTACCTGCCAAAAACGGAACTTTACAATGTGGAAACCCGGAAGAAATTCTATACTTTGTATAATGATCACATTTAGATTATAGACATGAGGGTTGTGATGTGTTTGCAGGTTACAGTTACTGAAGTGAACTTGAACTTCAGTTCCTCAGTCACATTGCACCCCACATCGAAGACTGAGCTCTCCCACTGGTTTGTTGTCCATTATGGAGGTCATTACAGGGTGACAGTGCAAACAAACACTAGCAGTGCTATTCCAACAAAACCTGTTGAGTATGTAGCGCCACCTATCCAGCCCCCACATCAGCTCCAGGTTCTTCCTGAACGTAATGGCAGTTACATAGTATACTGGAAGGAGAGGGGTCTTCCAGCTGCAATTGCCAATATGACGTGAGTTTGCTATGGTCAGGATGCTTATACTGTTCTAGATTTATTTCTTGCATATCTTTATTTGAAACAGTATATTAAGGTTTGTGGTCTCATGGTAAAACCAAAGTAAGATCACCATCTTGACTAGTAATAACGCTGTACTAAGTTTATTGTCCTGAAGTTGATGATATAGAGCACTCAAATGACACTGCTGTAAAATTCAGAAGGACTGAGTGTTTGGTCTTTGTTAGCTCTTGGACTGCCAAGTCGTGCCATAGAACTACCTGGTAAAATTACCCGACATGATGATGGTAAGTGCAGTTACATACAAATGCCCATAATATGAGGTCTATTTGGAAAGTAACCTCCATTTATTTTAGGCAACTAATGTAGGAGTGGGGGAAAGGTCATGCATGCGAGGTGGCATCACATGACTCATTGCCTTGCAGATGATCATATAACTGGTCACTTACTGTTTATTCTTGTCTCTACATAGTGCACTGTGATGTGTCCTGTGATTGATAATCCTGCCATAGGGCCATTCAGAATAAAAGGCGTGGAATGCTGACATTTGGTGTAGTGCTCCTCCAAGACAATGCGCATCTGTATACAGCTGCTTGCACTCAAGCGCTGTTGGAGCATTTCAACTGGGAGTTGCTTGGCCACCCTCCTTACAGCCCTGATCTTGCTCCAAGCAACCACCACATGTTTGCCTACCTGAAGAACTGGTTGGGATCACAGTGCTTCAACAATAATGAGGGGTTGATGCAAGGTGTCAAAATGTGGCTGAGCTCAGAGGCAGCAGAACTTCTTTGATTCAGGCATACAAAAACTTTTTCCCCAGTACAAGTGCCTCAGTTCTGGCAGTGACTATATTGAGAAGTAGCTTAAATATATACATATTCTTCGTATGTAATTTTTTTTTCTCATTTCTTGTTTCGTTAACAGCTCACCTGAGGTTACTATCTGAATAGCCCTCATATTTTCCTCATATGATCTTCAAACAAGGGGAATATATTGTGCGAAAGCCCATTCTTTCTCTAGACATTGGTATGTCATACTTCATAGCATCTATTAATGAGAATGCTGTACCAGTTAATATTAATGAGCTGTTCTCAGATGTGGCAGTTCCAGCGCAGGTATCCCAAGCTGGTCTCACGAGTGCATGGCATGCAGAGGGTTAGTTTGGAAACACATCAGTTTTATGCCTACTTTTCTTAACTTTTTAGTAAGGAGCCTTATTATATTGTACACAGTATGTAACGGTCCATACTAGTATGAGCATCATTTGAATAACAGTATTATCACTTGTAAATGCTGCAGTGCTGGTTGTAGTAGCCAGGCGGTCTAAGGTATGCACTGCTTTCATTCTCTCGGAAGCTGGGATTGTGGGCGCAATTCCCACTCAGGGCATGGATGTTCTGTGTGCATGTGTGTGAGCGTGCAAACTTTTCTGTGGTTGTGTACAGGCAGAGGCCTTGTGATGAGCTGATCACCCACCAGAGGAGTCCTACTGAAACTTTTTAAGATCTAGTAAACTTAAGTGAAATGGAGAGTTTCATGGAGGTAGGCCAAGGCCCAAATTGGTGCTGTAGCGCCAAAGGAAAAAAAAATTGCTGCAGTAGCAAATATTTGGCATGATAGTTCACATTGTGTGCGTGTTTGGTTCTAATTGTAAGAAGATATTGTGACATGCTGCCTAAAAGCCAGAATATCTTGAGTGGGCATCCATTGCTAGACAGTGGCTCAGTAATTACGTTTCCCATACAACACATAACGGTGAATACCTTGTTGCCTAGGCAGCAATTAAAAACACATTCCCGAGACAATGCATACATTGGCAGATGTTACCACAGGAATGAATGCGAAAGCTGTGGCATTCCCACTGCAATGAATACCCTTCAAGAAGGTGTCTTCTACTGCATCTGACTGTGGAAGATAAGAGACAAAATGGAACACAGATCAGAAAGAGATCAGAGAAGACTGGAGTGGAGTAACTGTAAACTAGTTATCCAATAAAACAGCTCTGTCTAATCCACAACCCAACAATTATTTGTCATGGAACCCTGGACATGTGACAGAATTCTTAGGAGAGACTAAATTTGCTCGAAGAAAGAAGCTGTACATGATGGCGTAAATATTAAGAATACATTCTTCAGGATGGAACCCTGAAGATGGACTTAGCAGGTTCCTCTAAAACAGTACCTGTTTACCATATTATACAGCATCACATATGAGATAACTGTAATCTGATGAGATTTAGACTATGAGAGCCTCAAATCTTATACAATACAAGTTTTGTTGTTGCTTATACATATATAACATATCACTGTTATGGTGAAAATTTTATGTGAAATGCAAGGGAGGTTACAGATTTGAGGCAGAAACTAATTTGCATATGGGATTAACATTCAACATAATGTTTCTTATTGTACAGGTTCAGGTATATTGTACTTGTGTCCCAAGGATCTGTCTTAAATGTGAGCACAGCTACACAGTACAGTGCCTCTGGCCCACCTTTCATATTGAGCAAAGTGCAGGAGGGAACCATCTACTCTTTTGCTGTTGTGCTGGAGACAGGTGATGGGTATCGTTCACATATGTCAGAAGTGAGGTCTGTTGAGATGCCAGTGGGTAAGCATGAAATTTGCATATGTATATTTATGCCTTTAAATTAATTTTGAAGTATTGAATACTTTTTTCTTTTCATTGGTAGTTATAGAAGCTTCACATGTATGATTCATTTGTCTTTAAATACATATGCAAAATACACTCTGGTCTTGATACTCAGCTGACGTTAGTTGCTAGTTATTGGAGATGGCAGAGATCATAGACGCATGCATTTGTATTCCATCTGAGTATCATGATAATTTGAAAAATATGTTCAGGAGCAGTATAAGTTTTATCAGAAAATGAGTGTTAGTTTGTCATTGACAGAAATTTATTAATCATTAAACTGTAAGATCAGCTGGTAGTAGTCTCCTCCTGAAGTTCATTTCAAGCACTTCGTTGAACAGGTTCCTGGAAAGCAGTACTGTCACCTCGAAACATTGTCAGTGTGGTGGTGCCAGTAGGACTGGTTATGATAGCACTCTGTGGTGCATTGGCTTTCTTTGTGTTGCGACATCGCCGTCTGCAGCGTAGCTTCTCATCTTTCGCAAATAGTCATTATGACACACGGTCAGGTGCAGCAACTTTCTCTGGTGGTGATGGTCTTGGTGAGTATGCTGCTGCTAAACAGACTGTGGGAAAACCTACAAGAATATATAGACATTGGAAAGTTAAACTTTATTTTTTAGTTTCATTCTGTTTTAACTTCCATGGTTTGTCATATTTCATTACATTATTTGTATGACAAAACCAACTTGAGTGAATAATTTGCATGAGGATTTATGATAATGGTCCATCATGGGCAACAACACTGCCTACTTCACCCATCTGTAAAAGTGAACATTTTTCTTTGAAAATTGAGGCCCTCTGCAGGGTTTATTTGTTTTAAAACACTACTTTTTTCCTCTTAAACTTAATTAAATTCTGTAACTTGTTTTCAGTAAACAGTGTACTGTAGTAGGATTCATATCTCTTGGTGTTAGAGGCATGGCTGTTGGTATTGTAATAGCTAGTAAAAGATGTGCTGTGTTGCCAAGTTCAAGTCTGCTGCTGCAAGTTTAAAAATCAAATATGTTCGCTAGAACAAACTGTTCATGAACTCAGATGAAACACATGAAAGACCACAATTTTCTGAATGTGTAGGAGCAAACCCCAAATTTCTAGGCGAGGTGGTTAGAATTTTAAGGCTTTTAAAATTTTTCTTGTAATAATTGCATGTATTTATTCAGGATAGTTGTGATTTTGATACTACTTATTGGTAGTATGTTTAGGATATGGACCAAGATTTATTTTATAGTTGATAAAGCATGGTTTCAAGAAGACTCAGTCATTTGTTCCTAGCTTTCTAAGCATTCAGTGTCATTTTGAAATGTACTAGACATGGGTGTTTCCACTTTCTTTTTTTATTTTCTATATATAATCTCATCCAGACTTCATAAAACAGTGCATTATTTCACATAACACCAGCAGGCCGCCTCTATCTCGATATTATAAACAAGGAGCAGTTGGGTGACAGGTGAAATGGTATAGTTCAATTTACATGTAATTCAGTAGTGAGAATCACTTGAGGTCACCACTGATTTAAATAATGATAAATGAAAAGACCTTTTTACAGTAGATCGATTACAGTTGTGATCAACCTGTAATGCTCGTCAGTGCAAGACCTGCATTGCAAACTAGAACATGTTATGATTATACAAGGAAAGACAAAGTACAAAATTGCTATTGTATATAGAACTCACATGTGCACCTGATTACTGCAGGTGGATACAGTCGTTTTAACTGTAGCTGTACTTTTGACTCTATGAACAGCAGCTATAGCATACAGGTGAATGGTGGTCACTAGTAGGCATAAAACAGAATAGTAATCCCAGCTGTAGAAGTGTTTGTTCACAGTTCTTATTAATTTTCATATTACAGATGAAGAAGATTCTCCTGTTATTCGTGGTTTCTCTGACGATGAGCCATTGGTGATAGCTTGAGTGGAGTTTCCTCATTGAGACCATAATTCAGTGTCAAATCTCTGTGATACTGTAATTGATAATACTGTTTTATTAACATGTACCATGCTTAAAATTTGATTTAATTGTTGATTATTTGAAATTGTAATGCTGCACTGTTGATAGCTTCCACTCATGACTACTGCTGAGTTATCCATTTTGTGGGTTTACTGTTGGAAACTCTGCCTTGGAACTTCTTAATTGATATATTGTCTGCACAGTGTGTCATTAGTGGTGCTGCAGGACAATTTCAGAACAAGTATTTTTTAGTAAAGGACATTCAAACAAATTAAAATAGTTAAACTTTGGACCCTAATTTGTTGTAGGTTGTGACTTGTTGCATGTAGTGCATGTGTGGAAAAATGGTAGTATTTTTTAGTGAAAACATTTTTATTTTACAAAATATTTTGTATTATTCTTTCTTACTCTCCTTCAAGTTTCATCGTTTTTATAGTTTAGTGTAATTTTATCTTCAGATGTTTGAACATGTGTGCTTTAGCACTTTAGTTTGTAAATTTGTATTATATTGAAAAGTCTTTATGTGAGTACACTTTGTCAGATTGGTTTGCGTAAACCTGAAGAATGTGATATGGTAATTATTAATTGAACACAGAATGTTACACATGATGGAATCTGATTAACGAGTCTCCTCATCAGAATAGTATTTTATCAGCAGTCTTAAAATATATGTATTAACTAATGTGATGTAAAAAACAAAGTAAATATGCTACCTTCCAAACCATCCAGGTTTTGAAATGTTCACCCCCCCCCTCCTATTGTTTCATCTTACAGTGATTGGATATGACATACTGTTGGCACTAGTGTTCTTTGTTTACCAAAAGAAAAACTTCGAACTGTGTTACCTGCATCCAGCCAAAGATTTCTGAAATCTTGCTTTTGTTCTCTTATTGTGCCAGATAAACTCTTTAATTGTATTGCTTAAAATCATAAATGTAAATATGACAATATTCTGTTATTTGCATTGTGAACATAGTAAATTTCAATAAAATACTTAAATTGTTCTTATTCTGAGATAATTTCATACTGCCTCATTGTTCTCCTGGTATCCATATACTTCCACAGGCCGCTTCTGTCATGGAGTGTAACCTTGTTTTACTGAGGAATCGTGAAGTGCCAGCCAGATTTTTGCTATAAAATAAGTATGTCTTTTTGAAACAGTATTTCTGTACATTGTTTTTATTGCTAGTGGGGTGGGACTAAGTCCCTTGTACTGCGGCCACTTCTGGCCTATTGTATCAGCCTCAAATTTTAGGTGAGGGTGATTGTGGAGCAATGGTATCTGTCATATGTACTTGCCCAGTAATAAGGCTACCAATGCAGCTGCCAAAGGAACCACTTTGTGTGAAGATTTGTCCTCTGAATGAGTTCTAGGCAGTGATTTTTGTGCCTCTTATCTTCACGTGTTTTAGCTGCCTGAAAAAAATGCATGGATGCTTATGCAGGACAGCAAAACGTGATTGGTGAAACCATCCCTTTAGATACGGGAGTTCTCCAGCTCTATTAGGAAGGATGAATTAGCACTTGCATACCTCTGGATTGGTCACACTCACCTAGTACTTGGACACTTCTTTTGTGGTGATCCAGCACCTATTTTTGCATACTGTGATTCTCCTCTTACCATTTTACATATACCAATGGAATGCCCACCATGACACCATCTTATATTTCATGTTCATAGCATTCCAGGACATTCTTGCAGATAATTCCCATGGGTGTCCTAGTGTTCTGGAACTCCTGAATGGTATAGAGGTTGCTAAGTATGTTTAACAGAACATTTTATGTTATTCATAAAAATCCTTGTGACCTCATTGTATATATAGTACTGTCTCAGGTCTATGGTTTTATATAATTTTAAGCTGGGCTAGATAATAGAACTTATAACTTCAATTTTATGCAGTCATGACACATCAATAGTCTGTAGTGACAATGCCTCTGAATTATATTCAGGAAGTATCCAGTTCAGATGGGGTGCCAACTATCCTGACCAAGATTTTTCGTGGTTTTACTCAGTCCCTCCAGACAAATGTGATGATTGTTCCACAAATTAGGCCACAACCACTTGACAACCCTTCCAACTCATACACTGTCAAATTATTCAGCGCTTTGTAGTCACTGAGAGCATTGTTAAATAAACAAACAAAACCCCTTGCTGAGCACTATATAGGTATCCCTTATTATACACAACTCACTTTACATGATTTCATACCTGCGATAAATATTATTGTGTTCCACATGGAGGAGGTCAGCTGAAGAAAGACCTGGATGATGATGATGATCTGATTTGAAACCATTAAACCCACTTCAACAAAGCAAGTGACTAAATTTTTAAGCATATCAACACCGCCATGGGCAACATAGATGATAATGATGCTAACAGAAAAAACTGCCAAAGTTACCAGAGTGAGTGGGAGTTCATATTTTGATTTGTTTTCTGTACCTGTATTTGAGGAGGAACACCATGGATGGATTTAGTCTACACTTTGTTATGCCTGTTCATATTCTGTGATTTTTTAGTTTATAGTAATAATAATTTTATTTTTATCTCAAGATACTGGACTGCATGTGCTCTTTGATGTTTTACATAGTAATTCTAAAATTAATAACTTAAAAATAAATTATCATACTAATTTATTGAAGACAAGAATGTGAAAATTATCAAATGACAAATTACAGCCTCAAGTTCTGATGTATCTTCAGTAACACAGTGTGTCTCAACAGTACTCAAATTCTGTCCAAATTCAGCTCATTTTATGTATTTATTTTACAATGCTGTCACTCTCAGACTGTACAGTGTCAAATGCTAGGAACACATATAATTAATTGGAGAGGATTTAGAATTTTCATGGAAATGACTGAGGAAAAACAACGAACAATCTCAGGAAAGCTGGTAGCCTGGCCAGAATTCAGCTCAAGCATATCCTGAATACAAGTCACGAGTGTCATTGCTACAACAAACTTCTCTGTCAAATCTGACTATATGTGCATTCACTTGGTATATGGCTTGTGTTATTTGAATCAGTTCTTGAATGCTGTTATACATAGGCATATAAGGAGCATCCTTCATGTAGCCCCAGTAATGAGATGTCCAAGGAAATCAAATGTGATAACCTTGGTAACCTTGGGGTTTGGCCATTTTCCAGAGTAATGCTCATCAACAATTTGAATTACTTGATCAGGGTGTTGCCAAGCAGCAAATTTGAGTCATCAGATAAGAAATATAAATTGTATGGGGTAGTGGAAAACATTTCTTAACATACATTTTACATCTACATTTTAATAAAAACTATTCAAAAGAATTCAACATTGTCACTGAATTCATTATACCCATAAAAGTACTTAGGTTAATTAATATGCATCTAAATGTATCATGTAGTAATACCCATTTAACTATGTATTTATCTGATGCATTCCATATTCAGAATGTTTTAAAGTAAGTAGATGAATTATCACTATTTCTTTCCATTTTCTTTAGGATATGCCATTCAGAAAGTCCAGAAAAATGAGAAGGGATTGAAATTGGCGGGGGTGGACAGCATTTTATAGTCTATGCTGATGGTAATAATTTATTGGGTGAAAACATGCCATAAAGAGAAACACAGAATCACCATTATATGGTAATACAGTGGTATTGAAGTAAACACAGACAAAAGTATATATATATATCATCTTCAGAATGATATACAGAATCGTACTGTAAATGAAGATGATAATCGTTTGAAGATGTGGCACAGTTAAAATAACTGGGAGTGGCAGTAACAAATCAAAATTACATTTATGATGGTAGAGGAGCAGATTAGTTTCAGGGAATGCTTGCTTGCATTCAGTCTAGAATCTCTTGTTTTGATCTGCTGTCAAGATATCAAAAGATTAAAATATATGTAAATAAATTTACACGTAGTTCTGTATGGATGTGAAACATGGACTGTCACTTTAAGGGAAGAACAGGGTACTGAAAGGAATGTTTTGACCAAAGACAGAAAAAGTGATGGGAAGTTGGAGAAAATTGCATAATTATGGGGTTCATAATCTATACTTTATCACAGACATTATTAGAATAATAAAATCAAGGGAGATCAGATGAGTGGAGCATGCAGTGCACCTGGGCAATGTCAGAAATGCATATGAAATTTTGGTTAGAATACCTGAAGAGGAGAGTCCTGCTAAAAGACAGGTATATATGGGATAATATTAAAATTAATGTTAAAGAAATGGGGTGGGAAGGTATTTGGATTTATGTGGCGCAGAGTGGGGATCAATGAGCTCTTTTTTTGTGAACACACTATGAATCCTTGGTTTCCATGAAAGGCATGGAATTTCTTGAGCATATGTGTGACTGTTAACTTCTTAAGAAGGACCCCTATTCCTTGCAATTAGTTTGGTTAGTTATGCAAGAAGCTTATGTTGTTAAATATGTTTATAATTTCTCTGTATGTAATTTATTGTATTGTAGTTCTGTTACCTAAACACCTGTCATATTTGTTGACATTAAATTAATTTGTCTTCTTAGCTTACAGTTAATTGCAAAATATAGAATTGTTATTTTTGTTTGTATCTAGTAATGACTTCCTTGTTCATACATCTTCATCTATAATTGAAGTCTGAACAATGTAAAGGATGGAAACATTTAATTCCCCATTTGTTGGCCTCTGGTTAGTCTTATAATGATGTTAGTTTCTGTGATTATTTCAGTGTTTGACATATGTATATTTCTTCCTAGAATTGTTTATCTATCCTATCTCGAGGTTAGACTAAATGAACCATATCTGAGAGATGTAAATGCTTTTCCACTTATTTCCTCAAGAGATACAGTCTTTTAAAAATGCAATCATTTAACATTTCTCTTCTTGTCAACAAATACTACGCATCCTAAGAAATATTTATGTTGTAATTATGTGCTTGGTCTTGAACTTGAGTCAGTTTGAGTATAACTATCATCAATGATTAACTATTCATTGGTGACAGTATAATTATTTGAAGGTACTTGTACTAATTTGTGTTCATAAAGTTGTAGCCACATTGATAATCTTTTTTTACATCAACTTTTGTTTTGAAACAACTGTCAATAAGGAATCTTGTCACACTAAGCACATTGCTTCTTGACAAAACTGCATAATCATGCAATGATGTGACAAGTTTTAGGAAAAGGAAGTATTCTCAACATATTGATTTCTGTTGTTAAGAAAGATAGATCTACTTGAGAGAGTTGATTCATCTTGAAGGAAGGGTAAGTATAGGTTTGAGTTAGGTATAAGTGATACTACCCTGATTAGTATGAAGTTGGATATTTTATTTCATAATTTGGGTTAGGAATATTTCAGAGTAATATTTTTAAAATATAGTACACTTTTACTTTCCAAAATGTGTCTAATTAACTGTGCTCTTAATATTCTTCACTGTTTGAATGGGATTATATTTGTGTCTGTCAGCTTCTGGATGACTGTTTTTTCATTATGTATCTAGAAATATCCAGTCTGGATTTTGGTTAGGAGAACATATATTCTTGACACAGACGTCTGATAATTTAGTATACTCCCTAAAGGAAAATGTTGGGATGGACAACTTTTCCCATCAACATCCTTACTGACTCTTTCATAATCATCATGATTCCCCATGCTATACCTTGTAAGAAAAGCAGATGAATGTGTTGTTAAAGAAGCCAAGAACCTACTTTCAACTAACTGACACTGTCAGTGGTAGAAGTTCTGGATATTTACGAAGATAAATTTAACACAAATCGAGGGAAGGGGTAGCCTGGCTGCAGTATATGAGTATGTACTGTCATGCTGTAGTAGACTGTACATATATAAGCACATGCTCACACAAGAGAACTCCTATTTAATGTTCATCTGTTTAGGGGTTTTCCTCCATTTAACAATCAATTTGAATGATCCCAAAGCCAATAATGTCAGTGTCAAATTTCCTTCATTTACAACTTTCTTGAGTTTGGTGTTCAAATCTTCTGCTCCCGAAAGAAACATGAAACATGAGTTTTAATTTCTCTCTCGCTCTCTCTCTCTGTGCATGTGTGTGTGTGTGTGTGTGTGTTTAAGTGCACAACGAGGAGAGTCTGGTACAGCTTCTGAAATGCTTATTGCTGTAGTACAAGAGATGTAATTGTACAGTTAATTATTAAGTTGTGTCAAGTCGCAATGGTGGACAGCGTTTTCCGTACTCGATCACTGGGCACAGCAGCTGAAGGTGTGCGAGACCAATATGCAGATGGAAAGGCAGCTCATGTATGGGAGATCTTCATTGGAGATAAGAACTCACGGACACAGCACTACCGAGATTTTCTGGTGGGTCTGCTTCGTGGCAAGGGTTGTAGAACTGTATTGGATGTTGCCTGTGGAACAGGGTGAGTTACTTATTTTGATGGATAGCATTTCATACATTATCCAAAATGATGATTTGTATATTCACAGGGACTTCTTGAAATGCCATTGCATCACAAACCCTGCAGTTTATGTAGAAATGTATTTTCATTCCATTACACTTCTGACAGCAGAATTTTGTTCATGTTCTTTCTGCACTCATTATATTGTGACATATTTAGGGGTGTGACTATAGACAGGTTTTGGATTGATGACCAGATTTATTGCACTCTTATATATCTCTTTACTACACTTCACAAATCACTATATGACACACACAGACCAGTGTCCTCAGTCTCTTACATTCTCCACTAGCCATATCCTGGCAACAGCTTCTACTGAGGGTGACTCCTCAGCTTCCAATGCAGAACTCTTCTCAATAGACAAACCAACTAACTGGGTGTCAGGCTCATGGCTATCTCACACCAACCTCCTAGTGTTCAGTTCACAGGCTGACTTTCAACTGACTACTGACAAGTGAAATCTCTCACTCACCAACCAGTTACTTCACATAACTTTACTCAACTGAACTGCTGACAACTTCCCCTTTGGAACTCAACTTACTCTTCTTATAACATTCTGGCACAAACCACAGAAAACACCATTACCACTGTTACAGTTCAACAGTACCTCAACCGTTGCATGTGTATCCATTTCCGCAGGAACCCGTATACGAAGCAGTTGCCTGGGTATTGTTGCCATGTTTACCAACCATTACTTCAAAGCAGATATTTGTTCATCCATCTACTGCATAGCAATGGCTGTATTCATTGTCAATTTCAAGGTCTCTGCTTAGTAATAGGTCTATACACCACAATACTGTTATGTGTTTGAGTGCCTATAGATGAGGTTTAGATTTGTAACCAGATTTATTGGACTCATAAACACATAGCTTGTAACTACACTTTACAGTTCACTACAGCATGCACTGAGTCTTCTCAGTCTGCTGTGTCTTCACAAGTCATTGCATGGTTACAGTTTTCTAACAAGGGTTACTCCTCATACACTTATGGCTTAAGAAATGCAAATTCATCATGTGATTTTTGGAGAATAGAAGAATGGACACGACATGCCATTTCACTTCATATTATGACATTATAACTGAAGAGACAGCTGTTACTAGGTCATGGCACAGTAAACAACTCATCAGCATAACAACTGCACACGCAACAGAGGAACATGTGTGGTCTGCATGGACACAAAATGGTACATGGTACAATATGTTTGTGTTTATGATTTTTATCTGAAAAATGTCCTGATCTGATATATATTTAATGATGTACAAAGAATTAAGACTATGTAGAATTTGGAAAGGATATGATTAACTCAGTTAATATTAGGTTTGTATTTGCAAATAAATGAATGTAAGAATTAAGAACAGACATGTAAAATCATGGAGACTGAAATTGGAAACTAAAATATAGCAAAAAGTTTATCTTTTGGAATATAATGCTGGTAGTATGTTGAAAGTTTGCTGATATTTGGGAGGAATATGCCATCTCCATCTTCAGTGTCAAAGAATAAGCCAAGCAACAAACAAGCATGGAGCACAAAGACTGCTTGCTGCCTGCTTCATGCTGGTTTCTTGCTTGGCTTATTCTTCAGCCCTGAAGGTGGAGGTTACACGATCCTCCAAACTGTCAGTTGACTTTCAATGGACTACACAAAAACCTTTTGTAACCATTGCTGTGAGAGCCTCAGATCCTGCATAAAATGTAGCAAACCATTTTACTTTTTCTAACTGCAAATTAAAATATATATTGCATCCATTCCAGAATTGATTCCATAATGCTGTTGGAAGAAGGCTTTAAAGTAACTTCTGTCGACGCCTCTGATAAAATGTTGAAGTATGCCCTTAAAGCTCGCTGGAATCGTAGGAAAGAGGAAGCATTTGATAATTGGGGTGAGTGAGATTCTTTATAAGATATGAGGCTCTCCTGGTGCTATACTGAACTGTACTGTGTTGTCACTGGGTGCACTGTACACTCCCACCGTTTCTTTGGCTCTTTAAAAGCCTTGAGTCGAAGCCCTCTAGACTGATGCCTTATTATATCCCATGGTTTTTCTCATGCATAGTCAGAGATCTTTAATCAAAGCCCATCTAAGTCAGGCATTGACATAACGTCTTCTCTTGGACTGCTGGCAACAGGGTATCCCAGCTTCCCTCTGTCAGTCACTGACAGAGACAGCTAGGTCATCACCATTGGTTGCAGCTGAACCCATAACCAAGCTCTAGCTGAGCCCTAAGATTCCTCTTCCTTACCAGTTTCTTCTGCTGGTCAGACCATTTTCCTTCTTGATGGTCAATCTACTCACATCCATCAAGATGTCTCTTTCAGTCTCAACCACATGGGCCCCTTAACAGAGTCCCTGAAAGATAATGGCTGCTTCTCCTCAGCAGCAGAGGACTCAACAACTGAGCCCTCCTATGTAAGAGGCAGATCTTATTTTCTCAGATTACTGATGGCAGGATATCTGCAACCACTCACATCATTCACAAACAGGAACAGCTTCACCTCCACTGCTGGTCCGTGCTGGACTCACAACCGAGCTCGAGTCAGTGGCTCACATACTTGAGAAGACCATTCCTTTACTTAACCTGCTTCTTCACTGCCATGTCTGTTTATCCTTCTTGGTAGTTGGGTTATTCACCTGTATCAAGAGATCTCTTACAGTCTTGCCTGCAGTGGACACCTCAGCAGAGTCCCTGAGATATTTTGACCGCCTTTCTGTGACTGCAGAATAATACAATGACCAGTCACTCAGTGGTGATTATGAAGAACACTGCCTTCTGTGATGTGATGTCATGTAGTCTGGTAGAAGGGCATCACAACCCAGAAGGCAGTGTTCTTCATTTTCCAACAACTATCAGATATGACAAAGTTAGAACAGAAGAAACCTCAGCAGTTTCTTATGAACTTAAGAATTTCTGCTTGATTAAACCTGTCACTGGCATTGTACTGCTACCTAAAAACATAATTTTGAATGTATTATAATAACAGATCAACATGAACAGAAAATTAGATTCATTTATAACAGAATAACTGCCATATTTTCCATCACAGATGTTGAATGTAGTAGATGTAACAGACATCTGTCCATCCATAAATCTCATGTTTTGTACATAATGCGATAATAACAAAATGAATTTTGATGGAATCTGGTATTAAGTTTTATACTAAAACCTTGCCGCCAACTTTGAGCCAATTGTCAAGGTAATGTGGCAACCCTATGGGCCTTCATGGCCTGTTACAGGGATAGCTTTACTTTTTTACTTTTTACTAAGAACTGTTAGGTTATTTTAATTTTTGAGATTTAAGGTTTCGATTCATATATTCTTTGAAGTTATAACACCATGTGGCTTGGAAGGTGGGAATTTTTTGGAGGAAGATAATGCCTCCAACTTCAGGGTAGAAGTGAGCCAAGTTTGGGAAAATGGCTGGTTATGTGGAAGAGGTACTTGAAGAAATGTGTCACAGGGGAAAGGAATGATCCATTAAAGCCACTGATGGGGAGGAGACAGAATCCCACATGGGACATTAGTCCTTAAAATGTGAAATATATGCCAGTGTGATCAGTCTGTAGGTTGTCCAGGAAGAGGGTGCACTATTGTTCAATTTTCCAATTAACAAATTAACTATTCCCAAATATAAGTGAAATAAATATCAGACAGTGCATTTGTTCTCATGGCATGTACATATGACAAAGTGCTTGCAAGAACTTACTATTTTCTTAATAATGGAAGGAAACGATACATTAAAAGTTTTACTGAGTAAAATTATAAATGTAAAGTATTTTATATGCAGTACATGGTGCTAAGTGATGATTGTCTGTGCCCTACAGTGATTGATGAAGCCAACTGGCTGACACTTCCTAATGATATTGCTGAAATTCTTGGGGATGGTTTTGATGCAGTTATCTGTCTTGGTAACTCCTTTTCCCACATGCCCGACACCACAGGTGATCGTCAGAATCAAAGGTATATTCTAATTGTCACATTATTACATGAGATAGCCTGTTTGAACACACAGTGATTGATATGAAAAGAATAAGCCATTAATAATTTAAGGTCTGAAACCATTATTATGCAGTGCAAACAGGATTACTTCATTTTGAGCTAACAAATGCTGACATCCTCTTCTTTCTACCTGACATATTAAAATTCGCTTAGGTGGGTTGTAGTCCAACTGGGTCCACTCGGCATGGCAGCCACTGATTGGCCTATTGTAGCCTGCCCCGTGCGATTATGATGGGGAATTTGGTGGAATGAAGATTGGCAGGGGAAACCGAAGTACTCAGAGAAATCCCGCCCCAGCGCCACTTTGTCCACCACAAATCCCACTTGACCAGACCCGGGATCGAACCCGGGCCACCGCAGTGGGAAGCCAACGAATAACCACTTGAGCTATGGTACAGCCTTACCTGACATATACTATTGTAGCAACCAATTATTATTTCATAGTCCCTCCCTTAAAGGAGGAATGTACACATAATATTAATGAAGTGAATCAACTAAATAATTTCTTAAAAAGGAAATGTAACACATGTTGTAAAATGAGTATGTATTATGTATAATTAAATTTTCATTGCATATACTATATTGCAAGGGATTAGAAATGCATACAAATTTTTAGGCAGAGAGCTTGACAGGAAGAGATCTCTTGGGAGACTTATTGTGGATGAGAAGATAATATTAAAATATGCCTTAAACAAATAGGATGTGAGGATATGGCCTGGATTAATTTGGCATATGACAGGGCCTAGTGGCAGGCTATTTTGTGAATGTGGTAATAAACCTTTGGGTTCCATAAAAGAGGGCAGAATTTCTTGATTAGCTGAATGGTTATTAACTTCTCAAGGAGTCAGCTCCATGGAATTAGCTTTCTGTACTCCCAGAAATGTATAATTCAGAAAAATACAAATTGATTTGTATCAAAACTCTGAAATTTTATTCAGTTTGGTAAACTTCAATTTCTACATTTAAAATTGAAGCATCAACTTGGGCTGAATTTATACAGCATGATTTTGAGTGAAGTTGTACTGTTTTGTATGTAATATGTATCTATTCTTTGTCATAGGCTAGCACTGAAGAATTTTGAACAGTGTGTAAAACCTGGAGGATTGCTTCTGATTGATCATCGCAATTATGACCATATACTGCAGAGTGGACACACCCCATCAAAATGTATTTATTATAATGTAAGTGAAAAGAAGCTTTTAAAATGATCATTACAAAGTGTCAACTCCTCAAATCATATTTATTTTATTAATTTAAGAAATGTTATACATCTCAACCATTTGTCATGCCAGACAGTGAATACAGTATTTGAAGAAACCATTTGTCATGCCAAAGGATGAGCACATTATTGGGAGGTTATGTTTGTCAATCCATATATTTAATCTCCTGAACTACTTAATGGATTCCAGTGAGATTTGGTATGATACATTTATGTTAAAAGCTCTAAAGTGAATACCATTTTGGTTTTCATTTCAACCATGTAGCTGGGATAAAGCATTGTCAGATTTCTAAAAAATGGCTTATTAATACAAACTATGGGTACATGATCAAAAAATATACCCTTTATTTAAAATATTTTTAATATGACACATAAAACTGAATAAGAGGGAAAAGACTCAACATACTCTTACTGTATAGCACCAGGCAGGTTGCCTGAAGTTGTAATGCTTCTGATTTGTACTTGGGAATTGCTCAGTTTGAAATGTGGCCAGGACAGACTGCCTTGAGAAGTTTCTGCTGGTTATTATCATTCTTTCCAGGCAAATGATGTAATGGTGCCTCAAAGAAGGTCATGACAAATTCCACATCTTATCTGATTCATTACTCACAAATCATCCTGCTGTAGAGCTTGGCTGTTGACTATGTTGATAAATAAATCACAAATAAATTAATAATAAATAGCCCATAGGGTTGTGAGAGGTTGAGGTTGCCACATCTTCTAGACAGTTGGCTTACAGATGATGGTAAGATTGTCAACCTTACACACTGGCCACACTTTACCCCCCAGGAAGATTCCTGGTACTCATTCCTGTTAGAGGTTGAGTCGACCCAGTGCAATAGTGTGGCTGGAAGGATTAGGTAAATTGAAGGAAAAAAAATCCACCTCATCAGGACTCGAACCCGTGACCTTCTAGCTTGTAGCATAGTGCCTTAACCAACTACACTACTGCGTAACCCATAAATAATATATTTATGGGCAGGTAGGTAGACAGACAAATAAAGGAATGAAATATTCTATGGAAGCTTTGTTAACAATAGACTTGAATCTGAAATAAATGAATGTCAAAACTTTATGTGAACAATCACTCACATACATCGTAGAACTCCCAACATTTTAAGTAATACATAATGTGATATCAGAGTAGGCTATGCACAAGCTGGAATACATAATCTTTACTCTTCTCTGTATATACAGTAGAACCCACATCTGATGTTCCTTCATTTAATATTCAGTTTATTGGTCACAAGTCATAATCTCATTGTTAAATTACCTGTATTTTAGATGTTCCTCAAAAGTGTTCGAATCCACTGTTCCATAAAAACACCATAAAAGGGGAATTTCACTGTAATCTGATGTACCACTTCAGATGATGCAATGGTGAGGTAACTTCTCTTAGCATGGCATAAGCATTGTGTAATGAGCAGGTCATTGTAGTGGTAGTGCTTCAGGCTTGTTTTGGGGAGGTGTTTGGTTCAAATTTTTGTTGGAACACTGAATGGCCTGAGATATTTCACAGTTTCCTCAGTCCCACCAGGCAAATGCTGGTAGTACATCAGTTAAACCATAACATCTATTTCCAAATCAACTCCAGTTTATTATTCACTATTAATCATAGCATTCAGCTGATTCAAAGATATTGCACATATTTTCCACATACAGCTGACCTTCACTCCATTACCTTGGTAACAAAATCAACTCCTCCTAGTAGGACATCATCTATTACTGAATATCAGACAGCCATGAAATCTTTCTAAAAAGTGAAACCAGTTTCAACAAAATTGATTCCTAGTGTATGCACCATTTCTTTTTACTGAAGATACAATGTATGCAGTTTCATTTAAGGAGATGGTCTCCATCATTCATTCATCAGTAATCTGTCAAGACGACAGGTCCACAGTCTCTTCCAAAACAGTTCCTCCACTTGATGCGATCTAGAGCTTTCTCCATAAACTTGTAAAATTTAATCAAAATTGTTAGAAGTGTTTTATAGAAAATTGCCATTTTGTGTTTTGGGGCCCATTTGATTGGCCCAAATTTTTGGAGGCAGAATGTTCATATTCACTGGGCAGCAACCAGAGATTGATAAACAGTTAAATATTAGATAGGACCATGCCATAGCTCAAGCGGTTAGTCACTGGCTTCCCACTGTGGCGGCCCAGGTTCGAGCTCGGGTCTGATCAAGTGGGATTTGTGGTGGATAAAGTGGCACTGGGGACAGTTGTCTGAGTACTTTGGTTTCCCCTGCCAATCTTCATTCCACCAATTGCTCCACAATCACCCTCACCTATCATCTGGGGCTGGTAAAATAGGCCAGAAGTAACCGCAGTACAAGGGACACCACTAGGAAAAAAAATTAGATATGAATGAAATATGTGTTAATGTTCATGCACTAGTGAGGCATACATACATACATACACACAGACAGAATTAAAAAACACCTTTCTGTATTCACAGGGACTCAAAAGCTCTAAAGCCCTCAAAATCTCAAGATCAGTTCCTTTTCACAGTCACAATACTACCTCATACACTTTATGCTACAGATTTGAGAATCAAGCTAATTTGCTCAAAGTACAAGGTGTTAGTGCACTCCCTGAACACAGTATTAAATAATGTCTTTTGGTTGGTTACAGAGTCAGCACATGACAGATATCAGAACTTCTGTTCTGTATGTAAATGGCCAGCCCAGCATTGTTATAATGGACTATATGATTGATGCTTCACCCAACAGTGATCAGAATTTATCATCAGTTGTTGAAAAGAATGAGGAAGAATCTGTGAGGTAATTTTCTTTTTGTGTTACATGGCACGTTCAAATAATTTATGGACTGTATTTTTTCTTTTATAACCAAAGTTGTGGGGGTCCAGGCACCAACAGTCTAGTCTATTTCAGGCCCTTGATGGAACGCACATGAAAAACTGGAAACTCATATGGTAGAATCCATGAAGCACTACAGATGATAACAGGATGTGGCAGTCAATGATAACATAGACTCAGGGAATGTAGAGCTCAAGTTTCATCATGTTACAGTCCAGCCAGAGTGAAGGAAAGGGGATAGAAAATGAATCAATATGTGCTATGAAATGGAAGAAGGAAAGAATGTAAACAATCAGCATACAACTGAGAGTCTGTGGTACACAAATCAGTTGGGCTACACGAATAAGGCCATAACTTAATCTGTTCTCAACATCACTGTCCTAGGTTTGCCACAGTCTCCATGCTTCAGGAACAAGCTCACCCAAGTATGCAACAACCTGAGTTACACAGTCAGTATTTCCCAGAACAAATAGTGGTTCACTTTACAAATGTTACCAAGTGAAGAGGCAAGGCTTACCTCACCAAGACACATCCAGATAACAAGCCTACAGGATATGTAATTAACACCTGAACTCAACTGACAGGAAGTTTATTACTAGAACCTGCAGTACGCTGAAGCAAGTTCATTCCAAAACTATTCTTACATACCTTTCCTTACATCAACAGAACATTATGACAGATAAAATCTTATCTAAGACAAGAAGACGTGGTTAATTGTTTTTAAGCATGGCAGAATGCTGGTACAGCTTAGAAACTCAGATGGTACAGCCTAATTTAACCATCTTCTTGAAAAAACTGCTTGCTTTCTCATAGCATAATATCATCTACCAACTTAGTCGATAGCCATCTACACGTTACAGAAGATTGTTCCAAAATTAAGTAACATAATTATCCTCCTGATAAAGAAAAACATTAACACAATGTGTGCAACAGGAAAATAGGTTCTGTGAGTACTGCCTATACTTCCTTATTAAAGTTTGGGACTTCAATTTCTTATTACAGGCAATTGGATTATCAGTACAGTCAACTCTCGATTATCCGGGGGCGGATTAACCGGTTTGCGGCTTAACCGGGGCTTTTTTTTTTAAGTTTATATGTTGTTTAATATTCATTCACTTTTGTTTCACATGGTGAGTTGTAACACTATTTTCGCACTAGTGTGAACCGAGCTCTGCATTATTTCGTCCCGTTATGCGAACACAATGTTCTAGGGTGGGGGTGAAAGAATGCAAGAATTTTTGGAAAGTTTCAAGGACAAATACACCGCCCCAGGTTATTTAACGGTACCATCTCAGTGTGAGAGTGCATTGTGAAAGTAAGTATCAGTTTCTTAATATAGATCTTCAAGTGCGTTAGCAAAATGTCGGGGTTTAAAAGGAAGCGTGTTGTGTTAAGTATTCAACAGAAACTTGAAATTATCAATCAGCTGGAAAAAGGAGCTGTAGTTAAACAATTAGCAATGCAATACGGTATTGGAGAACAAACTGTTCGTGATTTGAAAAAACAAAAGAA